>NW_025963757.1:0-26707 GCF_910591885.1 Bombus terrestris
ACGTTGTCCCACGGTGTCCAACGATGTCCAACGGTGTCCAACGATGTCCAACGGTGTCCCACGTTGTCCAACGGTGTCCCACGTTGTCCCACGTTGTCCCACGTTGTCCCACGTTGTCCCACGTTGTCCCACGTTGTCCCACGTTGTCCCACGTTGTCCCACGTTGTCCCACGTTGTCCCACGGTGTCCAACGGTGTCCCACGTTGTCCCACGTTGACCCACGTTGTCCCACGTTGTCCCACGTTGTCCCACGTTGTCCAACGATGTCCAACGGTGTCCCACGTTGTCCCACGTTGTTCCATGGTTTCCCACGTTGTCCCACGTTGTCCCACGTTGTCCCACGGTGTCCAACGATGTCCAACGGTGTCCAACGGTGTCCAACGGTGTCCAACGGTGTCCCACGTTGTCCCACGTTGTCCCACGTTGTCCCACGGTGTCCAACGATGTCCAACGGTGTCCCACGTTGTCCCACGTTGTCCCACGTTGTCCCACGTTGTCCCACGTTGTCCCACGATGTCCCACGTTGTCCCACGTTGTCCCACGTTGTCCCACGTTGTCCCACGTTGTCCCACGTTGTCCCACGTTGTCCCACGTTGTCCCACGTTGTCCCACGTTGTCCCACGTTGTCCCACGTTGTCCCACGTTGTCCCACGTTGTCCCACGTTGTCCCACGTTGTCCCACGTTGTCCCACGTTGTCCCACGTTGTCCCACGGTGTCCAACGATGTCCCACGGTGTCCAACGATGTCCAACGATGTCCCACGTTGTCCCACGTTGTCCAACGGTGTCCAACGGTGTCCCACGGTGTCCAACGGTGTCCCACGTTGTCCCACGTTGTCCCACGTTGTCCCACGTTGTCCCACGTTGTCCAACGGTGTCCCACGGTGTCCAACGGTGTCCCACGTTGTCCCACGTTGTCCCACGTTGTCCCACGTTGTCCCACGTTGTCCCACGTTGTCCCACGTTGTCCCACGTTGTCCCACGTTGTCCCACGGTGTCCCACGGTGTCCAACGGTGTCCCACGTTGTCCCACGTTGTCCCACGTTGTCCCTCGGTGTCCAACGATGTCCAACGGTGTCCCACGTTGTCCCACGTTGTCCCACGTTGTCCCACGTTGTCCCACGTTGTTCCATGGTTTCCCACGTTGTCCCACGTTGTCCCACGTTGTCCCACGGTGTCCAACGATGTCCAACGGTGTCCAACGGTGTCCCACGGTGTCCAACGGTGTCCCACGTTGTCCCACGTTGTCCCACGTTGTCCCACGTTGTCCCACGTTGTCCAACGGTGTCCCACGGTGTCCAACGGTGTCCCACGTTGTCCCACGTTGTCCCACGTTGTCCCACGTTGTCCCACGTTGTCCCACGTTGTCCCACGTTGTCCCACGGTGTCCAACGGTGTCCAACGATGTCCAACGGTGTCCAACGGTGTCCCACGATGTCCACCGATGTCCAACGGTGTCCAACGGTGTCCAACGGTGTCCAACGGTGTCCAACGATGTCCAACGATGTCCAACGATGTCCAACGGTGTCCAACGATGTCCAACGATGTCCAACGGTGTCCCACGATGTCCAACGATGTCCAACGATGTCCAACGGTGTCCAACGGTGTCCCACGTTGTCCCACGTTGTCCCACGTTGTCCCACGGTGTCCAACGATGTCCAACGGTGTCCCACGTTGTCCAACGGTGTCCCACGTTGTCCCACGTTGTCCCACGTTGTCCCACGTTGTCCCACGATGTCCCACGTTGTCCCACGTTGTCCCACGTTGTCCCACGTTGTCCCACGTTGTCCCACGTTGTCCCACGTTGTCCCACGGTGTCCAACGATGTCCAACGGTGTCCAACGGTGTCCCACGTTGTCCCACGTTGTCCCACGTTGTCCCACGGTGTCCAACGATGTCCAACGGTGTCCCACGTTGTCCAACGGTGTCCCACGTTGTCCCACGTTGTCCCACGTTGTCCCACGTTGTCCCACGTTGTCCCACGATGTCCCACGTTGTCCCACGTTGTCCCACGTTGTCCCACGGTGTCCAACGATGTCCAACGGTGTCCAACGGTGTCCCACGGTGTCCAACGGTGTCCCACGTTGTCCTACGTTGTCCCACGTTGTCCCACGTTGTCCCACGTTGTCCAACGATGTCCAACGGTGTCCCACGTTGTCCCACGTTGTCCCACGTTGTCCCACGTTGTCCCACGGTGTCCAACGATGTCCAACGGTGTCCAACGATGTCCAACGATGTCCAACGGTGTCCCACGTTGTCCCACGTTGTCCCACGTTGTCCCACGTTGTCCCACGTTGTCCCACGTTGTCCCACGTTGTCCCACGTTGTCCCACGGTGTCCAACGGTGTCCAACGGTGTCCAACGGTGTCCAACGATGTCCAACGATGTCCAACGGTGTCCAACGGTGTCCCACGTTGTCCCACGTTGTCCCACGTTGTCCCACGTTGTCCCACGTTGTTCCATGGTTTCCCACGTTGTCCCACGTTGTCCCACGTTGTCCCACGTTGTTCCATGGTTTCCCACGTTGTCCCACGTTGTCCCACGTTGTCCCACGGTGTCCAACGATGTCCAACGGTGTCCAACGGTGTCCCCACGGTGTCCAACGGTGTCCCACGTTGTCCCACGTTGTCCCACGTTGTCCCACGTTGTCCCACGTTGTCCAACGGTGTCCCACGGTGTCCAACGGTGTCCCACGTTGTCCCACGTTGTCCCACGTTGTCCCACGTTGTCCCACGTTGTCCCACGTTGTCCCACGTTGTCCCACGTTGTCCCACGTTGTCCAACGGTGTCCAACGATGTCCAACGGTGTCCAACGGTGTCCCACGATGTCCACCGATGTCCAACGGTGTCCAACGATGTCCAACGGTGTCCAACGGTGTCCCACGATGTCCACCGATGTCCAACGGTGTCCAACGGTGTCCAACGGTGTCCAACGGTGTCCAACGATGTCCAACGATGTCCAACGATGTCCAACGGTGTCCAACGGTGTCCCACGTTGTCCCACGTTGTCCCACGTTGTCCCACGGTGTCCAACGATGTCCAACGGTGTCCCACGTTGTCCCACGTTGTCCCACGTTGTCCCACGTTGTCCCACGTTGTCCCACGTTGTCCCACGTTGTCCCACGTTGTCCCACGTTGTCCCACGTTGTCCCACGTTGTCCCACGTTCTCCCACGTTGTCCCACGTTGTCCAACGGTGTCCCACGGTGTCCAACGGTGTCCCACGTTGTCCCACGTTGTCCCACGTTGTCCCACGTTGTCCCACGTTGTCCCACGTTGTCCCACGTTGTCCCACGTTGTCCAACGGTGTCCAACGATGTCCAACGGTGTCCAACGGTGTCCCACGATGTCCACCGATGTCCAACGGTGTCCAACGGTGTCCAACGCTGTCCAACGGTGTCCAACGATGTCCCACGTTGTCCCACGGTGTCCCACGGTGTCCCACGGTGTCCAACGGTGTCCCACGTTGTCCCACGTTGTCCCACGTTGTCCCACGTTGTCCCACGTTGTCCCACGGTGTCCAACGATGTCCAACGGTGTCCAACGGTGTCCCACGGTGTCCAACGGCGTCCCACGTTGTCCCACGTTGTCCCACGTTGTCCCACGTTGTCCAACGGTGTCCCACGGTGTCCAACGGTGTCCCACGTTGTCCCACGTTGTCCCACGTTGTCCCACGTTGTCCCACGTTGTCCCACGTTGTCCCACGTTGTTCCATGGTTTCCCACGTTGTCCCACGTTGTCCCACGTTGTCCCACGGTGTCCAACGATGTCCAACGGTGTCCAACGGTGTCCAACGGTGTCCAACGATGTCCAACGATGTCCAACGATGTCCAACGGTGTCCAACGATGTCCAACGATGTCCAACGGTGTCCCACGATGTCCAACGATGTCCAACGATGTCCAACGGTGTCCAACGATGTCCAACGGTGTCCAACGATGTCCAACGATGTCCAACGGTGTCCCACGATGTCCAACGATGTCCAACGATGTCCAACGGTGTCCAACGGTGTCCCACGTTGTCCCACGTTGTCCCACGTTGTCCCACGGTGTCCAACGATGTCCAACGGTGTCCCACGTTGTCCAACGGTGTCCCACGTTGTCCCACGTTGTCCCACGTTGTCCCACGTTGTCCCATGTTGTCCCACGATGTCCCACGTTGTCCCACGTTGTCCCACGTTGTCCCACGTTGTCCCACGTTGTCCCACGTTGTCCCACGTTGTCCCACGGTGTCCAACGATGTCCAACGATGTCCAACGGTGTCCCACGTTGTCCAACGGTGTCCCACGTTGTCCCACGTTGTCCCACGTTGTCCCACGTTGTCCCACGTTGTCCCACGTTGTCCCACGTTGTCCCACGTTGTCCCACGTTGTCCCACGTTGTCCCACGGTGTCCAACGGTGTCCCACGTTGTCCCACGTTGACCCACGTTGTCCCACGTTGTCCCACGTTGTCCCACGTTGTCCAACGATGTCCAACGGTGTCCCACGTTGTCCCACGTTGTTCCATGGTTTCCCACGTTGTCCCACGTTGTCCCACGTTGTCCCACGGTGTCCAACGATGTCCAACGGTGTCCAACGGTGTCCAACGGTGTCCAACGGTGTCCCACGTTGTCCCACGTTGTCCCACGTTGTCCCACGGTGTCCAACGATGTCCAACGGTGTCCCACGTTGTCCCACGTTGTCCCACGTTGTCCCACGTTGTCCCACGTTGTCCCACGATGTCCCACGTTGTCCCACGTTGTCCCACGTTGTCCCACGTTGTCCCACGTTGTCCCACGTTGTCCCACGTTGTCCCACGTTGTCCCACGTTGTCCCACGTTGTCCCACGTTGTCCCACGTTGTCCCACGTTGTCCCACGTTGTCCCACGTTGTCCCACGTTGTCCCACGTTGTCCCACGTTGTCCCACGGTGTCCAACGATGTCCCACGGTGTCCAACGATGTCCAACGGTGTCCCACGTTGTCCCACGTTGTCCAACGGTGTCCAACGGTGTCCCACGGTGTCCAACGGTGTCCCACGTTGTCCCACGTTGTCCCACGTTGTCCCACGTTGTCCCACGTTGTCCAACGGTGTCCCACGGTGTCCAACGGTGTCCCACGTTGTCCCACGTTGTCCCACGTTGTCCCACGTTGTCCCACGTTGTCCCACGTTGTCCCACGTTGTCCCACGTTGTCCCACGTTGTCCCACGTTGTCCAACGGTGTCCCACGGTGTCCAACGGTGTCCCACGTTGTCCCACGTTGTCCCACGTTGTCCCACGGTGTCCAACGATGTCCAACGGTGTCCCACGTTGTCCCACGTTGTCCCACGTTGTCCCACGTTGTCCCACGTTGTTCCATGGTTTCCCACGTTGTCCCACGTTGTCCCACGTTGTCCCACGTTGTTCCATGGTTTCCCACGTTGTCCCACGTTGTCCCACGTTGTCCCACGGTGTCCAACGATGTCCAACGGTGTCCAACGGTGTCCCACGGTGTCCAACGGTGTCCCACGTTGTCCCACGTTGTCCCACGTTGTCCCACGTTGTCCCACGTTGTCCAACGGTGTCCCACGGTGTCCAACGGTGTCCCACGTTGTCCCACGTTGTCCCACGTTGTCCCACGTTGTCCCACGTTGTCCCACGTTGTCCCACGTTGTCCCACGGTGTCCAACGGTGTCCAACGATGTCCAACGGTGTCCAACGGTGTCCCACGATGTCCACCGATGTCCAACGGTGTCCAACGGTGTCCAACGGTGTCCAACGGTGTCCAACGATGTCCAACGATGTCCAACGATGTCCCACGTTGTCCCACGTTGTCCCACGTTGTCCCACGTTGTCCCACGTTGTCCCACGGTGTCCAACGGTGTCCCACGTTGTCCCACGTTGACCCACGTTGTCCCACGTTGTCCCACGTTGTCCCACGTTGTCCAACGATGTCCAACGGTGTCCCACGTTGTCCCACGTTGTTCCATGGTTTCCCACGTTGTCCCACGTTGTCCCACGTTGTCCCACGGTGTCCAACGATGTCCAACGGTGTCCAACGGTGTCCAACGGTGTCCAACGGTGTCCCACGTTGTCCCACGTTGTCCCACGTTGTCCCACGGTGTCCAACGATGTCCAACGGTGTCCCACGTTGTCCCACGTTGTCCCACGTTGTCCCACGTTGTCCCACGTTGTCCCACGATGTCCCACGTTGTCCCACGTTGTCCCACGTTGTCCCACGTTGTCCCACGTTGTCCCACGTTGTCCCACGTTGTCCCACGTTGTCCCACGTTGTCCCACGTTGTCCCACGTTGTCCCACGTTGTCCCACGTTGTCCCACGTTGTCCCACGTTGTCCCACGTTGTCCCACGTTGTCCCACGTTGTCCCACGGTGTCCAACGATTTCCCACGGTGTCCAACGATGTCCAACGGTGTCCCACGTTGTCCCACGTTGTCCAACGGTGTCCAACGGTGTCCCACGGTGTCCAACGGTGTCCCACGTTGTCCCACGTTGTCCCACGTTGTCCCACGTTGTCCCACGTTGTCCAACGGTGTCCCACGGTGTCCAACGGTGTCCCACGTTGTCCCACGTTGTCCCACGTTGTCCCACGTTGTCCCACGTTGTCCCACGTTGTCCCACGTTGTCCCACGTTGTCCCACGTTGTCCCACGTTGTCCAACGGTGTCCCACGGTGTCCAACGGTGTCCCACGTTGTCCCACGTTGTCCCACGTTGTCCCACGGTGTCCAACGATGTCCAACGGTGTCCCACGTTGTCCCACGTTGTCCCACGTTGTCCCACGTTGTCCCACGTTGTTCCATGGTTTCCCACGTTGTCCCACGTTGTCCCACGTTGTCCCACGTTGTTCCATGGTTTCCCACGTTGTCCCACGTTGTCCCACGTTGTCCCACGGTGTCCAACGATGTCCAACGGTGTCCAACGGTGTCCCACGGTGTCCAACGGTGTCCCACGTTGTCCCACGTTGTCCCACGTTGTCCCACGTTGTCCCACGTTGTCCAACGGTGTCCCACGGTGTCCAACGGTGTCCCACGTTGTCCCACGTTGTCCCACGTTGTCCCACGTTGTCCCACGTTGTCCCACGTTGTCCCACGTTGTCCCACGGTGTCCAACGGTGTCCAACGATGTCCAACGGTGTCCAACGGTGTCCCACGATGTCCACCGATGTCCAACGGTGTCCAACGGTGTCCAACGGTGTCCAACGGTGTCCAACGATGTCCAACGATGTCCAACGATGTCCAACGGTGTCCAACGATGTCCAACGATGTCCAACGGTGTCCCACGATGTCCAACGATGTCCAACGATGTCCAACGGTGTCCAACGGTGTCCCACGTTGTCCAACGGTGTCCAACGATGTCCAACGATGTCCAACGATGTCCCACGTTGTCCCACGTTGTCCCACGTTGTCCCACGTTGTCCCACGTTGTCCCACGGTGTCCAACGGTGTCCCACGTTGTCCCACGTTGACCCACGTTGTCCCACGTTGTCCCACGTTGTCCCACGTTGTCCAACGATGTCCAACGGTGTCCCACGTTGTCCCACGTTGTTCCATGGTTTCCCACGTTGTCCCACGTTGTCCCACGTTGTCCCACGGTGTCCAACGATGTCCAACGGTGTCCAACGGTGTCCAACGGTGTCCAACGGTGTCCCACGTTGTCCCACGTTGTCCCACGTTGTCCCACGGTGTCCAACGATGTCCAACGGTGTCCCACGTTGTCCCACGTTGTCCCACGTTGTCCCACGTTGTCCCACGTTGTCCCACGATGTCCCACGTTGTCCCACGTTGTCCCACGTTGTCCCACGTTGTCCCACGTTGTCCCACGTTGTCCCACGTTGTCCCACGTTGTCCCACGTTGTCCCACGTTGTCCCACGTTGTCCCACGTTGTCCCACGTTGTCCCACGTTGTCCCACGTTGTCCCACGTTGTCCCACGTTGTCCCACGTTGTCCCACGGTGTCCAACGATGTCCCACGGTGTCCAACGATGTCCAACGGTGTCCCACGTTGTCCCACGTTGTCCAACGGTGTCCAACGGTGTCCCACGGTGTCCAACGGTGTCCCACGTTGTCCCACGTTGTCCCACGTTGTCCCACGTTGTCCCACGTTGTCCAACGGTGTCCCACGGTGTCCAACGGTGTCCCACGTTGTCCCACGTTGTCCCACGTTGTCCCACGTTGTCCCACGTTGTCCCACGTTGTCCCACGTTGTCCCACGTTGTCCCACGTTGTCCCACGTTGTCCAACGGTGTCCCACGGTGTCCAACGGTGTCCCACGTTGTCCCACGTTGTCCCACGTTGTCCCACGGTGTCCAACGATGTCCAACGGTGTCCCACGTTGTCCCACGTTGTCCCACGTTGTCCCACGTTGTCCCACGTTGTTCCATGGTTTCCCACGTTGTCCCACGTTGTCCCACGTTGTCCCACGTTGTTCCATGGTTTCCCACGTTGTCCCACGTTGTCCCACGTTGTCCCACGGTGTCCAACGATGTCCAACGGTGTCCAACGGTGTCCCACGGTGTCCAACGGTGTCCCACGTTGTCCCACGTTGTCCCACGTTGTCCCACGTTGTCCCACGTTGTCCAACGGTGTCCCACGGTGTCCAACGGTGTCCCACGTTGTCCCACGTTGTCCCACGTTGTCCCACGTTGTCCCACGTTGTCCCACGTTGTCCCACGTTGTCCCACGGTGTCCAACGGTGTCCAACGATGTCCAACGGTGTCCAACGGTGTCCCACGATGTCCACCGATGTCCAACGGTGTCCAACGGTGTCCAACGGTGTCCAACGGTGTCCAACGATGTCCAACGATGTCCAACGATGTCCAACGGTGTCCAACGATGTCCAACGATGTCCAACGGTGTCCCACGATGTCCAACGATGTCCAACGATGTCCAACGGTGTCCAACGGTGTCCCACGTTGTCCCACGTTGTCCCACGTTGTCCCACGGTGTCCAACGATGTCCAACGGTGTCCCACGTTGTCCAACGGTGTCCCACGTTGTCCCACGTTGTCCCACGTTGTCCCACGTTGTCCCACGATGTCCCACGTTGTCCCACGTTGTCCCACGTTGTCCCACGTTGTCCCACGTTGTCCCACGTTGTCCCACGTTGTCCCACGGTGTCCAACGATGTCCAACGGTGTCCAACGGTGTCCCACGTTGTCCCACGTTGTCCCACGTTGTCCCACGGTGTCCAACGATGTCCAACGGTGTCCCACGTTGTCCAACGGTGTCCCACGTTGTCCCACGTTGTCCCACGTTGTCCCACGTTGTCCCACGTTGTCCCACGATGTCCCACGTTGTCCCACGTTGTCCCACGTTGTCCCACGTTGTCCAACGATGTCCAACGGTGTCCAACGGTGTCCCACGGTGTCCAACGGTGTCCCACGTTGTCCTACGTTGTCCCACGTTGTCCCACGTTGTCCCACGTTGTCCAACGATGTCCAACGGTGTCCCACGTTGTCCCACGTTGTCCCACGTTGTCCCACGTTGTCCCACGGTGTCCAACGATGTCCAACGGTGTCCAACGATGTCCAACGATGTCCAACGGTGTCCCACGTTGTCCCACGTTGTCCCACGTTGTCCCACGTTGTCCCACGTTGTCCCACGTTGTCCCACGTTGTCCCACGTTGTCCCACGGTGTCCAACGGTGTCCAACGGTGTCCAACGGTGTCCAACGATGTCCAACGATGTCCAACGGTGTCCAACGGTGTCCCACGTTGTCCCACGTTGTCCCACGTTGTCCCACGTTGTCCCACGTTGTTCCATGGTTTCCCACGTTGTCCCACGTTGTCCCACGTTGTCCCACGTTGTTCCATGGTTTCCCACGTTGTCCCACGTTGTCCCACGTTGTCCCACGGTGTCCAACGATGTCCAACGGTGTCCAACGGTGTCCCACGGTGTCCAACGGTGTCCCACGTTGTCCCACGTTGTCCCACGTTGTCCCACGTTGTCCCACGTTGTCCAACGGTGTCCCACGGTGTCCAACGGTGTCCCACGTTGTCCCACGTTGTCCCACGTTGTCCCACGTTGTCCCACGTTGTCCCACGTTGTCCCACGTTGTCCCACGTTGTCCAACGGTGTCCAACGATGTCCAACGGTGTCCAACGGTGTCCCACGATGTCCACCGATGTCCAACGGTGTCCAACGATGTCCAACGGTGTCCAACGGTGTCCCACGATGTCCACCGATGTCCAACGGTGTCCAACGGTGTCCAACGGTGTCCAACGGTGTCCAACGATGTCCAACGATGTCCAACGATGTCCAACGGTGTCCAACGGTGTCCCACGTTGTCCCACGTTGTCCCACGTTGTCCCACGGTGTCCAACGATGTCCAACGGTGTCCCACGTTGTCCCACGTTGTCCCACGTTGTCCCACGTTGTCCCACGTTGTCCCACGTTGTCCCACGTTGTCCCACGTTGTCCCACGTTGTCCCACGTTGTCCCACGTTGTCCCACGTTCTCCCACGGTGTCCCACGGTGTCCAACGGTGTCCCCCGTTGTCCAACGGTGTCCCACGGTGTCCCACGGTGTCCAACGGTGTCCCACGTTGTCCCACGTTGTCCCACGTTGTCCCACGTTGTCCCACGTTGTCCAACGGTGTCCCACGGTGTCCAACGGTGTCCCACGTTGTCCCACGTTGTCCCACGTTGTCCCACGTTGTCCCACGTTGTCCCACGTTGTCCCACGTTGTCCCACGTTGTCCAACGGTGTCCAACGATGTCCAACGGTGTCCAACGGTGTCCCACGATGTCCACCGATGTCCAACGGTGTCCAACGGTGTCCAACGCTGTCCAACGGTGTCCAACGATGTCCCACGTTGTCCCACGTTGTCCAACGGTGTCCCACGGTGTCCAACGGTGTCCCACGTTGTCCCACGTTGTCCCACGTTGTCCCACGTTGTCCCACGTTGTCCCACGGTGTCCAACGATGTCCAACGGTGTCCAACGGTGTCCCACGGTGTCCAACGGCGTCCCACGTTGTCCCACGTTGTCCCACGTTGTCCCACGTTGTCCCACGTTGTCCAACGGTGTCCCACGGTGTCCAACGGTGTCCCACGTTGTCCCACGTTGTCCCACGTTGTCCCACGTTGTCCCACGTTGTCCCACGTTGTCCCACGTTGTCCCACGTTGTTCCATGGTTTCCCACGTTGTCCCACGTTGTCCCACGTTGTCCCACGGTGTCCAACGATGTCCAACGGTGTCCAACGGTGTCCAACGGTGTCCAACGATGTCCAACGATGTCCAACGATGTCCAACGGTGTCCAACGATGTCCCACGATGTCCAACGATGTCCAACGATGTCCAACGGTGTCCAACGGTGTCCCACGTTGTCCCACGTTGTCCCACGTTGTCCAACGGTGTCCCACGTTGTCCCACGTTGTCCCACGTTGTCCCACGGTGTCCAACGATGTCCAACGGTGTCCCACGTTGTCCAACGGTGTCCAACGGTGTCCAACGATGTCCAACGATGTCCAACGGTGTCCCACGTTGTCCCACGTTGTCCCACGTTGTCCCACGTTGTCCCACGTTGTCCCACGTTGTCCCACGTTGTCCCACGATGTCCCACGTTGTCCCACGTTGTCCCACGTTGTCCCACGTTGTCCCACGTTGTCCCACGTTGTCCCACGTTGTCCCACGTTGTCCCACGTTGTCCCACGGTGTCCAACGATGTCCAACGGTGTCCCACGTTGTCCAACGGTGTCCCACGTTGTCCAACGGTGTCCCACGTTGTCCCACGTTGTCCCACGTTGTCCCACGTTGTCCCACGTTGTCCCACGTTGTCCCACGTTGTCCCACGTTGTCCCACGTTGTCCCACGTTGTCCCACGTTGTCCCACGATGTCCCACGTTGTCCCACGTTGTCCCACGTTGTCCCACGTTGTCCCACGTTGTCCCACGTTGTCCCACGTTGTCCCACGTTGTCCCACGTTGTCCCACGTTGTCCCACGTTGTCCCACGGTGTCCCACGTTGTCCCACGTTGTCCCACGTTGTCCCACGTTGTCCCACGTTCTCCCACGGTGTCCCACGTTGTCCTACGTTGTCCCACGTTGTCCCACGTTGTCCCACGTTGTCCAACGATGTCCAACGGTGTCCCACGTTGTCCCACGTTGTCCCACGTTGTCCCACGTTGTCCCACGGTGTCCAACGATGTCCAACGGTGTCCAACGATGTCCAACGATGTCCAACGGTGTCCCACGTTGTCCCACGTTGTCCCACGTTGTCCCACGTTGTCCCACGTTGTCCCACGTTGTCCCACGTTGTCCCACGTTGTCCCACGGTGTCCAACGGTGTCCAACGGTGTCCAACGGTGTCCAACGATGTCCAACGATGTCCAACGGTGTCCAACGGTGTCCCACGTTGTCCCACGTTGTCCCACGTTGTCCCACGTTGTCCCACGTTGTTCCATGGTTTCCCACGTTGTCCCACGTTGTCCCACGTTGTCCCACGTTGTTCCATGGTTTCCCACGTTGTCCCACGTTGTCCCACGTTGTCCCACGGTGTCCAACGATGTCCAACGGTGTCCAACGGTGTCCCACGGTGTCCAACGGTGTCCCACGTTGTCCCACGTTGTCCCACGTTGTCCCACGTTGTCCCACGTTGTCCAACGGTGTCCCACGGTGTCCAACGGTGTCCCACGTTGTCCCACGTTGTCCCACGTTGTCCCACGTTGTCCCACGTTGTCCCACGTTGTCCCACGTTGTCCCACGTTGTCCAACGGTGTCCAACGATGTCCAACGGTGTCCAACGGTGTCCCACGATGTCCACCGATGTCCAACGGTGTCCAACGATGTCCAACGGTGTCCAACGGTGTCCCACGATGTCCACCGATGTCCAACGGTGTCCAACGGTGTCCAACGGTGTCCAACGGTGTCCAACGATGTCCAACGATGTCCAACGATGTCCAACGGTGTCCAACGGTGTCCCACGTTGTCCCACGTTGTCCCACGTTGTCCCACGGTGTCCAACGATGTCCAACGGTGTCCCACGTTGTCCCACGTTGTCCCACGTTGTCCCACGTTGTCCCACGTTGTCCCACGTTGTCCCACGTTGTCCCACGTTGTCCCACGTTGTCCCACGTTGTCCCACGTTGTCCCACGTTCTCCCACGGTGTCCCACGTTGTCCAACGGTGTCCCACGTTGTCCAACGGTGTCCAACGGTGTCCCACGGTGTCCAACGGTGTCCCACGTTGTCCCACGTTGTCCCACGTTGTCCCACGTTGTCCCACGTTGTCCAACGGTGTCCCACGGTGTCCAACGGTGTCCCACGTTGTCCCACGTTGTCCCACGTTGTCCCACGTTGTCCCACGTTGTCCCACGTTGTCCCACGTTGTCCCACGTTGTCCAACGGTGTCCAACGATGTCCAACGGTGTCCAACGGTGTCCCACGATGTCCACCGATGTCCAACGGTGTCCAACGGTGTCCAACGCTGTCCAACGGTGTCCAACGATGTCCCACGTTGTCCCACGTTGTCCAACGGTGTCCCACGGTGTCCAACGGTGTCCCACGTTGTCCCACGTTGTCCCACGTTGTCCCACGTTGTCCCACGTTGTCCCACGGTGTCCAACGATGTCCAACGGTGTCCAACGGTGTCCCACGGTGTCCAACGGCGTCCCACGTTGTCCCACGTTGTCCCACGTTGTCCCACGTTGTCCCACGCTGTCCAACGGTGTCCCACGGTGTCCAACGGTGTCCCACGTTGTCCCACGTTGTCCCACGTTGTCCCACGTTGTCCCACGTTGTCCCACGTTGTCCCACGTTGTCCCACGTTGTTCCATGGTTTCCCACGTTGTCCCACGTTGTCCCACGTTGTCCCACGGTGTCCAACGATGTCCAACGGTGTCCAACGGTGTCCAACGGTGTCCAACGATGTCCAACGATGTCCAACGATGTCCAACGGTGTCCAACGATGTCCCACGATGTCCAACGATGTCCAACGATGTCCAACGGTGTCCAACGGTGTCCCACGTTGTCCCACGTTGTCCCACGTTGTCCAACGGTGTCCCACGTTGTCCCACGTTGTCCCACGTTGTCCCACGGTGTCCAACGATGTCCAACGGTGTCCCACGTTGTCCAACGGTGTCCAACGGTGTCCAACGATATCCAACGATGTCCAACGGTGTCCCACGTTGTCCCACGTTGTCCCACGTTGTCCCACGTTGTCCCACGTTGTCGCACGTTGTCCCACGTTGTCCCACGATGTCCCACGTTGTCCCACGTTGTCCCACGTTGTCCCACGTTGTCCCACGTTGTCCCACGTTGTCCCACGTTGTCCCACGTTGTCCCACGTTGTCCCACGGTGTCCAACGATGTCCAACGGTGTCCCACGTTGTCCAACGTTGTCCCACGTTGTCCAACGGTGTCCCACGTTGTCCCACGTTGTCCCACGTTGTCCCACGTTGTCCCACGTTGTCCCACGTTGTCCCACGTTGTCCCACGTTGTCCCACGTTGTCCCACGTTGTCCCACGTTGTCCCACGATGTCCCACGTTGTCCCACGTTGTCCCACGTTGTCCCACGTTGTCCCACGTTGTCCCACGTTGTCCCACGTTGTCCCACGTTGTCCCACGTTGTCCCACGTTGTCCCACGTTGTCCCACGGTGTCCCACGTTGTCCCACGTTGTCCCACGTTGTCCCACGTTGTCCCACGTTCTCCCACGGTGTCCCACGGTGTCCAACGGTGTCCCACGTTGTCCAACGGTGTCCAACGGTGTCCCACGTTGTCCCACGTTGTCCCACGTTGTCCAACGGTGTCCCACGGTGTCCAACGGTGTCCCACGTTGTCCCACGTTGTCCCACGTTGTCCCACGTTGTCCCACGTTGTCCCACGTTGTCCCACGTTGTCCCACGTTGTCCCACGGTGTCCAACGATGTCCAACGGTGTCCAACGGTGTCCCACGATGTCCACCGATGTCCAACGGTGTCCAACGATGTCCAACGGTGTCCAACGGTGTCCCACGATGTCCACCGATGTCCAACGGTGTCCAACGGTGTCCAACGGTGTCCAACGGTGTCCAACGATGTCCAACGATGTCCAACGATGTCCAACGGTGTCCAACGGTGTCCCACGTTGTCCCACGTTGTCCCACGTTGTCCCACGGTGTCCAACGATGTCCAACGGTGTCCCACGTTGTCCCACGTTGTCCCACGTTGTCCCACGTTGTCCCACGTTGTCCCACGTTGTCCCACGTTGTCCCACGTTGTCCCACGTTGTCCCACGTTGTCCCACGTTGTCCCACGTTCTCCCACGGTGTCCCACGGTGTCCAACGGTGTCCCACGTTGTCCCACGGTGTCCAACGGTGTCCCACGGTGTCCAACGGTGTCCCACGTTGTCCCACGTTGTCCCACGTTGTCCCACGTTGTCCCACGTTGTCCAACGGTGTCCCACGGTGTCCAACGGTGTCCCACGTTGTCCCACGTTGTCCCACGTTGTCCCACGTTGTCCCACGTTGTCCCACGTTGTCCCACGTTGTCCCACGTTGTCCAACGGTGTCCCACGATGTCCAACGGTGTCCAACGGTGTCCCACGATGTCCACCGATGTCCAACGGTGTCCAACGGTGTCCAACGCTGTCCAACGGTGTCCAACGATGTCCCACGTTGTCCCACGTTGTCCAACGGTGTCCCACGGTGTCCAACGGTGTCCCACGTTGTCCCACGTTGTCCCACGTTGTCCCACGTTGTCCCACGTTGTCCCACGGTGTCCAACGATGTCCAACGGTGTCCAACGGTGTCCCACGGTGTCCAACGGCGTCCCACGTTGTCCCACGTTGTCCCACGTTGTCCCACGTTGTCCCACGTTGTCCAACGGTGTCCCACGGTGTCCAACGGTGTCCCACGTTGTCCCACGTTGTCCCACGTTGTCCCACGTTGTCCCACGTTGTCCCACGTTGTCCCACGTTGTCCCACGTTGTTCCATGGTTTCCCACGTTGTCCCACGTTGTCCCACGTTGTCCCACGGTGTCCAACGATGTCCAACGGTGTCCAACGGTGTCCAACGGTGTCCAACGATGTCCAACGATGTCCAACGATGTCCAACGGTGTCCAACGATGTCCCACGATGTCCAACGATGTCCAACGATGTCCAACGGTGTCCAACGGTGTCCCACGTTGTCCCACGTTGTCCCACGTTGTCCAACGGTGTCCCACGTTGTCCCACGTTGTCCCACGTTGTCCCACGGTGTCCAACGATGTCCAACGGTGTCCCACGTTGTCCAACGGTGTCCAACGGTGTCCAACGATATCCAACGATGTCCAACGGTGTCCCACGTTGTCCCACGTTGTCCCACGTTGTCCCACGTTGTCCCACGTTGTCGCACGTTGTCCCACGTTGTCCCACGATGTCCCACGTTGTCCCACGTTGTCCCACGTTGTCCCACGTTGTCCCACGTTGTCCCACGTTGTCCCACGTTGTCCCACGTTGTCCCACGTTGTCCCACGGTGTCCAACGATGTCCAACGGTGTCCCACGTTGTCCAACGGTGTCCCACGTTGTCCAACGGTGTCCCACGTTGTCCCACGTTGTCCCACGTTGTCCCACGTTGTCCCACGTTGTCCCACGTTGTCCCACGTTGTCCCACGTTGTCCCACGTTGTCCCACGTTGTCCCACGTTGTCCCACGATGTCCCACGTTGTCCCACGTTGTCCCACGTTGTCCCACGTTGTCCCACGTTGTCCCACGTTGTCCCACGTTGTCCCACGTTGTCCCACGTTGTCCCACGTTGTCCCACGTTGTCCCACGGTGTCCAACGATGTCCAACGGTGTCCAACGATGTCCAACGGTGTCCCACGTTGTCCAACGGTGTCCCACGTTGTCCCACGTTGTCCCACGTTGTCCCACGTTGTCCCACGTTGTCCCACGTTGTCCCACGTTGTCCCACGTTGTCCCACGTTGTCCCACGTTGTCCCACGGTGTCCAACGGTGTCCCACGTTGTCCCACGTTGACCCACGTTGTCCCACGTTGTCCCACGTTGTCCCACGTTGTCCAACGATGTCCAACGGTGTCCCACGTTGTCCCACGTTGTTCCATGGTTTCCCACGTTGTCCCACGTTGTCCCACGTTGTCCCACGGTGTCCAACGATGTCCAACGGTGTCCAACGGTGTCCAACGGTGTCCAACGGTGTCCCACGTTGTCCCACGTTGTCCCACGTTGTCCCACGGTGTCCAACGATGTCCAACGGTGTCCCACGTTGTCCCACGTTGTCCCACGTTGTCCCACGTTGTCCCACGTTGTCCCACGATGTCCCACGTTGTCCCACGTTGTCCCACGTTGTCCCACGTTGTCCCACGTTGTCCCACGTTGTCCCACGTTGTCCCACGTTGTCCCACGTTGTCCCACGTTGTCCCACGTTGTCCCACGTTGTCCCACGTTGTCCCACGTTGTCCCACGTTGTCCCACGTTGTCCCACGTTGTCCCACGTTGTCCCACGGTGTCCAACGATGTCCCACGGTGTCCAACGATGTCCAACGGTGTCCCACGTTGTCCCACGTTGTCCAACGGTGTCCAACGGTGTCCCACGGTGTCCAACGGTGTCCCACGTTGTCCCACGTTGTCCCACGTTGTCCCACGTTGTCCCACGTTGTCCAACGGTGTCCCACGGTGTCCAACGGTGTCCCACGTTGTCCCACGTTGTCCCACGTTGTCCCACGTTGTCCCACGTTGTCCCACGTTGTCCCACGTTGTCCCACGTTGTCCAACGGTGTCCCACGGTGTCCAACGGTGTCCCACGTTGTCCCACGTTGTCCCACGTTGTCCCACGGTGTCCAACGATGTCCAACGGTGTCCCACGTTGTCCCACGTTGTCCCACGTTGTCCCACGTTGTCCCACGTTGTTCCATGGTTTCCCACGTTGTCCCACGTTGTCCCACGTTGTCCCACGGTGTCCAACGGTGTCCCACGTTGTCCCACGTTGTCCCACGTTGTCCCACGTTGTCCCACGTTGTCCAACGGTGTCCCACGGTGTCCAACGTTGTCCCACGTTGTCCCACGTTGTCCCACGTTGTCCCACGTTGTCCCACGTTGTCCCACGTTGTCCCACGTTGTCCCACGTTGTCCCACGTTGTCCCACGTTGTCCCACGTTGTCCAACGGTGTCCCACGGTGTCCAACGGTGTCCCACGTTGTCCCACGTTGTCCCACGTTGTCCCACGTTGTCCCACGTTGTCCCACGTTGTCCCACGTTGTCCCACGTTGTCCAACGGTGTCCCACGGTGTCCAACGGTGTCCCACGTTGTCCCACGTTGTCCCACGTTGTCCCACGGTGTCCAACGATGTCCAACGGTGTCCCACGTTGTCCCACGTTGTCCCACGTTGTCCCACGTTGTCCCACGTTGTTCCATGGTTTCCCACGTTGTCCCACGTTGTCCCACGGTGTCCAACGGTGTCCAACGATGTCCAACGGTGTCCAACGGTGTCCCACGATGTCCACCGATGTCCAACGGTGTCCAACGGTGTCCAACGGTGTCCAACGGTGTCCAACGATGTCCAACGATGTCCAACGATGTCCAACGGTGTCCAACGATGTCCAACGATGTCCCACGTTGTCCCACGATGTCCCACGTTGTCCCACGTTGTCCCACGTTGTCCCACGTTGTCCCACGTTGTCCCACGTTGTCCCACGTTGTCCCACGTTGTCCCACGTTGTCCCACGGTGTCCAACGATGTCCAACGGTGTCCCACGTTGTCCAACGGTGTCCCACGTTGTCCAACGGTGTCCCACGTTGTCCCACGTTGTCCCACGTTGTCCCACGTTGTCCCACGTTGTCCCACGTTGTCCCACGTTGTCCCACGTTGTCCCACGTTGTCCCACGTTGTCCCACGTTGTCCCACGATGTCCCACGTTGTCCCACGTTGTCCCACGTTGTCCCACGTTGTCCCACGTTGTCCCACGTTGTCCCACGTTGTCCCACGTTGTCCCACGTTGTCCCACGTTGTCCCACGTTGTCCCACGGTGTCCAACGATGTCCAACGGTGTCCAACGATGTCCAACGGTGTCCCACGTTGTCCAACGGTGTCCCACGTTGTCCCACGTTGTCCCACGTTGTCCCACGTTGTCCCACGTTGTCCCACGTTGTCCCACGTTGTCCCACGTTGTCCCACGTTGTCCCACGGTGTCCAACGGTGTCCCACGTTGTCCCACGTTGACCCACGTTGTCCCACGTTGTCCCACGTTGTCCCACGTTGTCCAACGATGTCCAACGGTGTCCCACGTTGTCCCACGTTGTTCCATGGTTTCCCACGTTGTCCCACGTTGTCCCACGTTGTCCCACGGTGTCCAACGATGTCCAACGGTGTCCCACGTTGTCCCACGTTGTCCCACGTTGTCCCACGTTGTCCCACGTTGTCCCACGTTGTCCCACGTTGTCCCACGTTGTCCCACGTTGTCCCACGTTGTCCCACGTTGTCCCACGTTCTCCCACGGTGTCCCACGGTGTCCAACGGTGTCCCACGTTGTCCAACGGTGTCCAACGGTGTCCCACGGTGTCCAACGGTGTCCCACGTTGTCCCACGTTGTCCCACGTTGTCCCACGTTGTCCCACGTTGTCCAACGGTGTCCCACGGTGTCCAACGGTGTCCCACGTTGTCCCACGTTGTCCCACGTTGTCCCACGTTGTCCCACGTTGTCCCACGTTGTCCCACGTTGTCCCACGTTGTCCAACGGTGTCCAACGATGTCCAACGGTGTCCAACGGTGTCCCACGATGTCCACCGATGTCCAACGGTGTCCAACGGTGTCCAACGCTGTCCAACGGTGTCCAACGATGTCCCACGTTGTCCCACGTTGTCCAACGGTGTCCCACGGTGTCCAACGGTGTCCCACGTTGTCCCACGTTGTCCCACGTTGTCCCACGTTGTCCCACGTTGTCCCACGGTGTCCAACGATGTCCAACGGTGTCCAACGGTGTCCCACGGTGTCCAACGGCGTCCCACGTTGTCCCACGTTGTCCCACGTTGTCCCACGTTGTCCCACGTTGTCCCACGGTGTCCCACGGTGTCCAACGGTGTCCCACGTTGTCCCACGTTGTCCCACGTTGTCCCACGTTGTCCCACGTTGTCCCACGTTGTCCCACGTTGTCCCACGTTGTTCCATGGTTTCCCACGTTGTCCCACGTTGTCCCACGTTGTCCCACGGTGTCCAACGATGTCCAACGGTGTCCCACGGTGTCCAACGGTGTCCAACGTTGTCCAACGATGTCCAACGATGTCCAACGGTGTCCAACGATGTCCCACGATGTCCAACGATGTCCAACGATGTCCAACGGTGTCCAACGGTGTCCCACGTTGTCCCACGTTGTCCCACGTTGTCCAACGGTGTCCCACGTTGTCCCACGTTGTCCCACGTTGTCCCACGGTGTCCAACGATGTCCAACGGTGTCCCACGTTGTCCAACGGTGTCCAACGGTGTCCAACGATATCCAACGATGTCCAACGGTGTCCCACGTTGTCCCACGTTGTCCCACGTTGTCCCACGTTGTCCCACGTTGTCGCACGTTGTCCCACGTTGTCCCACGATGTCCCACGTTGTCCCACGTTGTCCCACGTTGTCCCACGTTGTCCCACGTTGTCCCACGTTGTCCCACGTTGTCCCACGTTGTCCCACGTTGTCCCACGGTGTCCAACGATGTCCAACGGTGTCCCACGTTGTCCAACGGTGTCCCACGTTGTCCAACGGTGTCCCACGTTGTCCCACGTTGTCCCACGTTGTCCCACGTTGTCCCACGTTGTCCCACGTTGTCCCACGTTGTCCCACGTTGTCCCACGTTGTCCCACGTTGTCCCACGTTGTCCCACGATGTCCCACGTTGTCCCACGTTGTCCCACGTTGTCCCACGTTGTCCCACGTTGTCCCACGTTGTCCCACGTTGTCCCACGTTGTCCCACGTTGTCCCACGTTGTCCCACGTTGTCCCACGGTGTCCAACGATGTCCAACGGTGTCCAACGATGTCCAACGGTGTCCCACGTTGTCCAACGGTGTCCCACGTTGTCCCACGTTGTCCCACGTTGTCCCACGTTGTCCCACGTTGTCCCACGTTGTCCCACGTTGTCCCACGTTGTCCCACGTTGTCCCACGTTGTCCCACGGTGTCCAACGGTGTCCCACGTTGTCCCACGTTGACCCACGTTGTCCCACGTTGTCCCACGTTGTCCCACGTTGTCCAACGATGTCCAACGGTGTCCCACGTTGTCCCACGTTGTTCCATGGTTTCCCACGTTGTCCCACGTTGTCCCACGTTGTCCCACGGTGTCCAACGATGTCCAACGGTGTCCAACGGTGTCCAACGGTGTCCAACGGTGTCCCACGTTGTCCCACGTTGTCCCACGTTGTCCCACGGTGTCCAACGATGTCCAACGGTGTCCCACGTTGTCCCACGTTGTCCCACGTTGTCCCACGTTGTCCCACGTTGTCCCACGATGTCCCACGTTGTCCCACGTTGTCCCACGTTGTCCCACGTTGTCCCACGTTGTCCCACGTTGTCCCACGTTGTCCCACGTTGTCCCACGTTGTCCCACGTTGTCCCACGTTGTCCCACGTTGTCCCACGTTGTCCCACGTTGTCCCACGTTGTCCCACGTTGTCCCACGTTGTCCCACGTTGTCCCACGTTGTCCCACGGTGTCCAACGATGTCCCACGGTGTCCAACGATGTCCAACGGTGTCCCACGTTGTCCCACGTTGTCCAACGGTGTCCAACGGTGTCCCACGGTGTCCAACGGTGTCCCACGTTGTCCCACGTTGTCCCACGTTGTCCCACGTTGTCCCACGTTGTCCAACGGTGTCCCACGGTGTCCAACGGTGTCCCACGTTGTCCCACGTTGTCCCCACGTTGTCCCACGTTGTCCCACGTTGTCCCACGTTGTCCCACGTTGTCCCACGTTGTCCAACGGTGTCCCACGGTGTCCAACGGTGTCCCACGTTGTCCCACGTTGTCCCACGTTGTCCCACGGTGTCCAACGATGTCCACGGTGTCCCACGTTGTCCCACGTTGTCCCACGTTGTCCCACGTTGTCCCACGTTGTTCCATGGTTTCCCACGTTGTCCCACGTTGTCCCACGTTGTCCCACGGTGTCCAACGGTGTCCCACGTTGTCCCACGTTGTCCCACGTTGTCCCACGTTGTCCCACGTTGTCCAACGGTGTCCCACGGTGTCCAACGGTGTCCCACGTTGTCCCACGTTGTCCCACGTTGTCCCACGTTGTCCCACGTTGTCCCACGTTGTCCCACGTTGTCCCACGTTGTCCCACGTTGTCCCACGTTGTCCCACGTTGTCCAACGGTGTCCCACGGTGTCCAACGGTGTCCCACGTTGTCCCACGTTGTCCCACGTTGTCCCACGTTGTCCCACGTTGTCCCACGTTGTCCCACGTTGTCCCCACGTTGTCCAACGGTGTCCCACGGTGTCCAACGGTGTCCCACGTTGTCCCACGTTGTCCCACGTTGTCCCACGGTGTCCAACGATGTCCAACGGTGTCCCACGTTGTCCCACGTTGTCCCACGTTGTCCCACGTTGTCCCACGTTGTTCCATGGTTTCCCACGTTGTCCCACGTTGTCCCACGGTGTCCAACGGTGTCCAACGATGTCCAACGGTGTCCAACGGTGTCCCACGATGTCCACCGATGTCCAACGGTGTCCAACGGTGTCCAACGGTGTCCAACGGTGTCCAACGATGTCCAACGATGTCCAACGATGTCCAACGGTGTCCAACGATGTCCAACGATGTCCCACGTTGTCCCACGATGTCCCACGTTGTCCCACGTTGTCCCACGTTGTCCCACGTTGTCCCACGTTGTCCCACGTTGTCCCACGTTGTCCCACGTTGTCCCACGTTGTCCCACGGTGTCCAACGATGTCCAACGGTGTCCCACGTTGTCCAACGGTGTCCCACGTTGTCCAACGGTGTCCCACGTTGTCCCACGTTGTCCCACGTTGTCCCACGTTGTCCCACGTTGTCCCACGTTGTCCCACGTTGTCCCACGTTGTCCCACGTTGTCCCACGTGGTCCCACGTTGTCCACGTTGTCCCACGATGTCCCACGTTGTCCCACGTTGTCCCACGTTGTCCCACGTTGTCCCACGTTGTCCCACGTTGTCCCACGTTGTCCCACGTTGTCCCCACGTTGTCCCACGTTGTCCCACGTTGTCCCACGGTGTCCAACGATGTCCAACGGTGTCCAACGATGTCCAACGGTGTCCCACGTTGTCCAACGGTGTCCCACGTTGTCCCACGTTGTCCCACGTTGTCCCACGTTGTCCCACGTTGTCCCACGTTGTCCCACGTTGTCCCACGTTGTCCCACGTTGTCCCACGGTGTCCAACGGTGTCCCACGTTGTCCCACGTTGACCCACGTTGTCCCACGTTGTCCCACGTTGTCCCACGTTGTCCAACGATGTCCAACGGTGTCCCACGTTGTCCCACGTTGTTCCATGGTTTCCACGTTGTCCCACGTTGTCCCACGTTGTCCCACGGTGTCCAACGATGTCCAACGGTGTCCAACGGTGTCCAACGGTGTCCAACGGTGTCCCACGTTGTCCCACGTTGTCCCACGTTGTCCCACGGTGTCCAACGATGTCCAACGGTGTCCCACGTTGTCCCACGTTGTCCCACGTTGTCCCACGGTGTCCAACGATGTCCCACGGTGTCCCACGATGTCCAACGGTGTCCCACGTTGTCCCACGTTGTCCAACGGTGTCCAACGGTGTCCCACGGTGTCCAACGGTGTCCCACGTTGTCCCACGTTGTCCCACGCTGTCCCACGTTGTCCCACGTTGTCCCACGGTGTCCCACGGTGTCCCACGGTGTCCCACGTTGTCCCACGTTGTCCCACGTTGTCCCACGTTGTCCCACGTTGTCCCACGTTGTCCCACGTTGTCCAACGGTGTCCCACGGTGTCCAACGGTGTCCCACGTTGTCCCACGTTGTCCCACGTTGTCCCACGGTGTCCAACGATGTCCAACGGTGTCCCACGTTGTCCCACGTTGTCCCACGTTGTCCCACGTTGTCCCACGTTGTTCCATGGTGTCCCACGTTGTCCCACGTTGTCCCACGTTGTCCCACGGTGTCCAACGATGTCCAACGGTGTCCAACGGTGTCCCACGGTGTCCAACGGTGTCCCACGTTGTCCCCACGTTGTCCCACGTTGTCCCACGTTGTCCCACGTTGTCCAACGGTGTCCCACGGTGTCCAACGGTGTCCCACGTTGTCCCACGTTGTCCCACGTTGTCCCACGTTGTCCCACGTTGTCCCACGTTGTCCCACGTTGTCCCACGGTGTCCAACGGTGTCCAACGATGTCCAACGGTGTCCAACGGTGTCCCACGATGTCCACCGATGTCCCACGTTGTCCCACGGTGTCCAACGGTGTCCAACGGTGTCCAACGATGTCCAACGATGTCCAACGATGTCCAACGGTGTCCAACGATGTCCAACGATGTCCAACGGTGTCCACGATGTCCAACGATGTCCAACGATGTCCAACGGTGTCCAACGGTGTCCCACGTTGTCCCACGTTGTCCCACGTTGTCCCACGGTGTCCAACGATGTCCAACGGTGTCCCACGTTGTCCAACGGTGTCCCACGTTGTCCCACGTTGTCCCACGTTGTCCCACGTTGTCCCACGATGTCCCACGTTGTCCCACGTTGTCCCACGTTGTCCCACGTTGTCCCACGTTGTCCCACGTTGTCCCACGTTGTCCCACGGTGTCCAACGATGTCCAACGGTGTCCAACGGTGTCCCACGTTGTCCCACGTTGTCCCACGTTGTCCCACGGTGTCCAACGATGTCCAACGGTGTCCCACGTTGTCCAACGGTGTCCCACGTTGTCCCACGTTGTCCCACGTTGTCCCACGTTGTCCCACGTTGTCCCACGATGTCCCACGTTGTCCCACGTTGTCCCACGTTGTCCCACGGTGTCCAACGATGTCCAACGGTGTCCAACGGTGTCCCACGGTGTCCAACGGTGTCCCACGTTGTCCTACGTTGTCCCACGTTGTCCCACGTTGTCCCACGTTGTCCAACGATGTCCAACGGTGTCCCACGTTGTCCCACGTTGTCCCACGTTGTCCCACGTTGTCCCACGGTGTCCAACGATGTCCAACGGTGTCCAACGATGTCCAACGATGTCCAACGGTGTCCCACGTTGTCCCACGTTGTCCCACGTTGTCCCACGTTGTCTCACGTTGTCCCACGTTGTCCCACGTTGTCCCACGTTGTCCCACGGTGTCCAACGGTGTCCAACGGTGTCCAACGGTGTCCAACGATGTCCAACGATGTCCAACGGTGTCCAACGGTGTCCCACGTTGTCCCACGTTGTCCCACGTTGTCCCACGTTGTCCCACGTTGTTCCATGGTTTCCCACGTTGTCCCACGTTGTCCCACGTTGTCCCACGTTGTTCCATGGTTTCCCACGTTGTCCCACGTTGTCCCACGTTGTCCCACGGTGTCCAACGATGTCCAACGGTGTCCAAAGGTGTCCCACGGTGTCCAACGGTGTCCCACGTTGTCCCACGTTGTCCCACGTTGTCCCACGTTGTCCCACGTTGTCCAACGGTGTCCCACGGTGTTCCAACGGTGTCCCACGTTGTCCCACGTTGTCCCACGTTGTCCCACGTTGTCCCACGTTGTCCCACGTTGTCCCACGTTGTCCCACGTTGTCCAACGGTGTCCAACGATGTCCAACGGTGTCCAACGGTGTCCCACGATGTCCACCGATGTCCAACGGTGTCCAACGATGTCCAACGGTGTCCAACGGTGTCCCACGATGTCCACCGATGTCCAACGGTGTCCAACGGTGTCCAACGGTGTCCAACGGTGTCCAACGATGTCCAACGATGTCCAACGATGTCCAACGGTGTCCAACGGTGTCCCACGTTGTCCCACGTTGTCCCACGTTGTCCCACGGTGTCCAACGATGTCCAACGGTGTCCCACGTTGTCCCACGTTGTCCCACGTTGTCCCACGTTGTCCCACGTTGTCCCACGTTGTCCCACGTTGTCCCACGTTGTCCCACGTTGTCCCACGTTGTCCCACGTTGTCCCACGTTGTCCCACGTTCTCCCACGGTGTCCCACGGTGTCCAACGGTGTCCCACGTTGTCCCACGTTGTCCCACGTTGTCCCACGGTGTCCAACGGTGTCCCACGTTGTCCCACGTTGTCCCACGTTGTCCCACGTTGTCCCACGTTGTCCCACGTTGTCCAACGATGTCCAACGGTGTCCCACGTTGTCCCACGTTGTTCCATGGTTTCCCACGTTGTCCCACGTTGTCCCACGTTGTCCCACGGTGTCCAACGATGTCCAACGGTGTCCAACGGTGTCCAACGGTGTCCAACGGGTTGTCCCACGTTGTCCCACGTTGTCCCTCACGGTGTCCAACGATGTCCAACGGTGTCCCACGTTGTCCCACGTTGTCCCACGTTGTCCCACGGTGTCCAACGATGTCCCACGGTGTCCAACGATGTCCAACGGTGTCCACGTTGTCCCACGTTGTCCAACGGTGTCCAACGGTGTCCCACGGTGTCCAACGGTGTCCCACGTTGTCCCACGTTGTCCCACGTTGTCCCACGTTGTCCAACGGTGTCCCACGGTGTCCAACGGTGTCCCACGTTGTCCCACGTTGTCCCACGTTGTCCCACGTTGTCCACGTTGTCCCACGTTGTCCCACGTTGTCCACGGTGTCCCACGGTGTCCCACGGTGTCCCACGTTGTCCCACGTTGTCCCACGTTGTCCCACGTTGTCCCACGTTGTCCCACGT
>NW_025963758.1:0-26326 GCF_910591885.1 Bombus terrestris
ACAACGTGGGACATCGTTTGACAACGTGGGACAACGTGGAACAACGTGGGACAACGTGGGACATCGTGGGACAACGTGGGACAACGTGGGACACCGTTGGACATCGTTGGACACCGTGGGACACCGTGGGACAACGTGGGACAACGTGGGACATCGTGGGACAACGTGGGACAACGTGGGACAACGTGGGACAACGTGGGACAACGTGGGACAACGTGGGACAACGTGGGACACCGTTGGACACCGTGGGACACCGTTGGACACCGTTGGACATCGTTGGACATCGTTGGACATCGTTGGACATCGTTGGACACCGTTGGACACCGTTGGACACCGTTGGACATCGTTGGACACCGTGGGACAACGTGGGACAACGTGGGACAACGTGGGACAACGTGGGACATCGTGGGACAACGTGGGACAACGTGGGACAACGTGGGACAACGTGGGACAACGTGGGAAACCATGGAACAACGTGGGACAACGTGGGACACCGTTGGACATCGTTGGACAACGTGGGACAACGTGGGACAACGTGGGACAACGTGGGACAACGTGGGACAACGTGGGACAACGTGGGACACCGTTGGACACCGTGGGACACCGTTGGACACCGGTGGACATCGTTGGACACCGTGGGACAACGTGGGACAACGTGGGACAACGTGGGACAACGTGGGACAACGTGGGACAACGTGGGACAACGTGGGACATCGTGGGACAACGTGGGACAACGTGGGGACCACGTGGGACACCGTTGGACACCGTTGGACACCGTTGGACACCGTTGGACATCGTTGTACACCGTGGGACAACGTGGGACAACGTGGGACAACGTGGGAAACCATGGAACAACGTGGGACAACGTGGGACACCGTTGGACATCGCTGGACACCGTTGGACATCGTTGGACACCGTGGGACAACGTGGGACAACGTGGGACAACGTGGGACAACGTGGGACAACGTGGGACAACGTGGGACAACGTGGGACAACGTGGGACAACGTGGGACAACGTGGGACAACGTGGGACAACGTGGGACACCGTTGGACATCGTTGGACATCGTGGGACAACGTGGGACAACGTGGGACAACGTGGGACAACGTGGGACATCGTGGGACAACGTGGGACAACGTGGGACAACGTGGGACATCGTGGGACAACGTGGGACAACGTGGGACAACGTGGGACAAAGTGGGACAACGTGGGACACCGTTGGACACCGTTGGACACCGTTGGACACCGTTGGACATCGTTGGACACCGTGGGACAACGTGGGACAACGTGGGACAACGTGGGACAACGTGGGACAACGTGGGACAACGTGGGACAACGTGGGACATCGTGGGACAACGTGGGACAACGTGGGACAACGTGGGACAACGTGGGACATCGTTGGACACCGTTGGACACCGTGGGACAACGTGGGACAACGTGGGACAACGTGGGACAACGTGGGACAACGTGGGACAACGTGGGACAACGTGGGACAACGTGGGACAACGTGGGACAACGTGGGACAACGTGGGACAACGTGGGACACCGTTGGACATCGTTGGACAACGTGGGACAACGTGGGACAACGTGGGACAACGTGGGAAACCATGGAACAACGTGGGACAACGTGGGACACCGTTGGACATCGTTGGACAACGTTGGACAACGTGGGACAACGTGGGACAACGTGGGACAACGTGGGACAACGTGGGACAACGTGGGACACCGTTGGACAACGTGGGACACCGTGTATATGGACATCGTTGGACACCGTGGGACAACGTGGGACAACGTGGGACCACGTGGGACAACGTGGGACAACGTTGGACAACGTGGGACAACTTGGGACAACGTGGGACAACGTGGGACAACGTGGGACATCGTGGGACAACGTGGGACAACGTGGGACAACGTGGGACAACGTGGGACACCGTTGGACATCGTTGGACACCGTGGGACACCGTGGGACAACGTGGGACAACGTGGGACAACGTGGGACAACGTGGGACAACGTGGGAAACCATGGAACAACGTGGGACAACGTGGGACACCGTTGGACATCGTTGGACATCGTTGGACACCGTTGGACATCGTTGGACACCGTTGGACATCGTTGGACATCGTTGGACATCGTGGGACACCGTTGGACATCGTTGGACATCGTTGGACACCGTTGGACATCGTTGGACATCGTTGGACATCGTTGGACACCGTTGGACACCGTTGGACACCGTTGGACATCGTTGGACACCGTGGGACAACGTGGGACAACGTGGGACAACGTGGGACAACGTGGGACAACGTGGGACAACGTGGGACATCGTGGGACAACGTGGGACAACGTGGGACAACGTGGGACAACGTGGGACAACGTGGGACACCGTTGGACACCGTGGGACACCGTTGGACACCGTTGGACATCGTTGGACACCGTGGGACAACGTGGGACAACGTGGGACACCGTTGGACATCGTTGGACATCGTTGGACACCGTGGGACAACGTGGGACAACGTGGGACATCGTGGGACAACGTGGGACAACGTGGGACAACGTGGGGACAACGTGGGACAACGTGGGACATCGTGGGACAACGTGGGACAACGTGGGACAACGTGGGACAACGTGGGACAACGTGGGACATCGTGGGACAACGTGGGACAACGTGGGACAACGTGGGACAACGTGGGACAACGTGGGACAACGTGGGACAACGTGGGACAACGTGGGACACCGTTGGACACCGTTGGACACCGTTGGACACCGTTGGACATCGTTGGACACCGTGGGACAACGTGGGATAACGTGGGACAACGTGGGAAACCATGGAACAACGTGGGACAACGTGGGACACCGTTGGACATCGTTGGACATCGTTGGACACCGTGGGACAACGTGGGACAACGTGGGAAAACGTGGGACAACGTGGGACACCGTTGGACATCGCTGGACACCGTTGGACATCGTTGGACACCGTGGGACAACGTGGGACAACGTGGGACAACGTGGGACAACGTGGGACAACGTGGGACAACGTGGGACAACGTGGGACAACGTGGGAAAACGTGGGACAACGTGGGACACCGTTGGACATCGCTGGACACCGTTGGACATCGTTGGACACCGTGGGACAACGTGGGACAACGTGGGACAACGTGGGACAACGTGGGACAACGTGGGACAACGTGGGACAACGTGGGACAACGTGGGACACCGTTGGACATCGTTGGACACCGTGGGACAACGTGGGACACCGTTGGACAACGTGGGACACCGTTGGACATCGTTGGACACCGTGGGACAACGTGGGACACCGTTGGACATCGTTGGACACCGTGGGACAACGTGGGACAACGTGGGACAACTTGGGACACCGTTGGACACCGTTGGACACCGTTGGACACCGTTGGACAACGTGGGACAACGTGGGACACCGTTGGACACCGTTGGACACCGTTGGACACCGTTGGACACCGTGGGACACCGTTGGACACCGTTGGACACCGTTGGACACCGTTGGACATCGTTGGACACCGTGGGACAACGTGGGACAACGTGGGACAACGTGGGACAACGTGGGAAACCATGGAACAACGTGGGACAACGTGGGACACCGTTGGACATCGTTGGACATCGTTGGACACCGTGGGACAACGTGGGACAACGTGGGAAAACGTGGGACAACGTGGGACAACGTGGGACAACGTGGGACAACGTGGGACAACGTGGGACACCGTTGGACACCGTTGGACACCGTTGGACACCGTTGGACATCGTTGGACACCGTGGGACAACGTGGGACAACGTGGGACAACGTGGGAAACCATGGAACAACGTGGGACAACGTGGGACACCGTTGGACATCGTTGGACATCGTTGGACACCGTGGGACAACGTGGGACAACGTGGGAAAACGTGGGACAACGTGGGACACCGTTGGACATCGCTGGACACCGTTGGACATCGTTGGACACCGTGGGACAACGTGGGACAACGTGGGACAACGTGGGACAACGCGGGACAACGTGGGACAACGTGGGACAACGTGGGACAACGTGGGACAACGTGGGACAACGTGGGACAACGTGGGACATCGTGGGACAACGTGGGACAACGTGGGACAACGTGGGACAACGTGGGACAACGTGGGACACCGTTGGACACCGTTGGACACCGTTGGACACCGTTGGACATCGTTGGACACCGTGGGACAACGTGGGATAACGTGGGACAACGTGGGAAACCATGGAACAACGTGGGACAACGTGGGACACCGTTGGACATCGTTGGACATCGTTGGACACCGTGGGACAACGTGGGACAACGTGGGAAAACGTGGGACAACGTGGGACACCGTTGGACATCGCTGGACACCGTTGGACATCGTTGGACACCGTGGGACAACGTGGGACAACGTGGGACAACGTGGGACAACGTGGGACAACGTGGGACAACGTGGGACAACGTGGGACAACGTGGGACACCGTTGGACACCGTTGGACACCGTTGGACACCGTTGGACACCGTGGGACACCGTTGGACACCGTTGGACACCGTTGGACACCGTTGGACATCGTTGGACACCGTGGGACAACGTGGGACAACGTGGGACAACGTGGGACAACGTGGGAAACCATGGAACAACGTGGGACAACGTGGGACACCGTTGGACATCGTTGGACATCGTTGGACACCGTGGGACAACGTGGGACAACGTGGGAAAACGTGGGACAACGTGGGACAACGTGGGACAACGTGGGACAACGTGGGACAACGTGGGACACCGTTGGACACCGTTGGACACCGTTGGACACCGTTGGACATCGTTGGACACCGTGGGACAACGTGGGACAACGTGGGACAACGTGGGAAACCATGGAACAACGTGGGACAACGTGGGACACCGTTGGACATCGTTGGACATCGTTGGACACCGTGGGACAACGTGGGACAACGTGGGAAAACGTGGGACAACGTGGGACACCGTTGGACATCGCTGGACACCGTTGGACATCGTTGGACACCGTGGGACAACGTGGGACAACGTGGGACAACGTGGGACAACGCGGGACAACGTGGGACAACGTGGGACAACGTGGGACAACGTGGGACAACGTGGGACAACGTGGGACAACGTGGGACATCGTGGGACAACGTGGGACAACGTGGGACAACGTGGGACAACGTGGGACAACGTGGGACACCGTTGGACACCGTTGGACACCGTTGGACACCGTTGGACATCGTTGGACACCGTGGGACAACGTGGGATAACGTGGGACAACGTGGGAAACCATGGAACAACGTGGGACAACGTGGGACACCGTTGGACATCGTTGGACATCGTTGGACACCGTGGGACAACGTGGGACAACGTGGGAAAACGTGGGACAACGTGGGACACCGTTGGACATCGCTGGACACCGTTGGACATCGTTGGACACCGTGGGACAACGTGGGACAACGTGGGACAACGTGGGACAACGTGGGACAACGTGGGACAACGTGGGACAACGTGGGACAACGTGGGAAAACGTGGGACAACGTGGGACACCGTTGGACATCGCTGGACACCGTTGGACATCGTTGGACACCGTGGGACAACGTGGGACAACGTGGGACAACGTGGGACAACGTGGGACAACGTGGGACAACGTGGGACAACGTGGGACAACGTGGGACAACGTGGGACAACGTGGGACAACGTGGGACAACGTGGGACAACGTGGGACAACGTGGGACAACGTGGGACAACGTGGGACAACGTGGGACACCGTTGGACATCGTTGGACACCGTGGGACACCGTTGGACATCGTTGGACACCGTGGGACAACGTGGGACAACGTGGGACAACGTGGGAAACCATGGAACAACGTGGGACAACGTGGGACATCGTGGGACAACGTGGGACAACGTGGGACAACGTGGGAAACCATGGAACAACGTGGGACAACGTGGGACACCGTTGGACATCGTTGGACATCGTTGGACACCGTGGGACAACGTGGGACAACGTGGGACAACGTGGGACAACGTGGGACAACGTGGGACAACGTGGGACAACGTGGGACAACGTGGGACAACGTGGGACAACGTGGGACAACGTGGGACAACGTGGGACAACGTGGGAAACCATGGAACAACGTGGGACAACGTGGGACACCGTTGGACAACGTGGGACAACGTGGGACAACGTGGGACAACGTGGGACAACGTGGGACAACGTGGGACAACGTGGGACAACGTGGGACAACGTGGGACAACGTGGGACAACGTGGGACAACGTGGGACAACGTGGGACAACGTGGGACAACGTGGGACAACGTGGGACAACGTGGGACATCGTGGGACAACGTGGGACAACGTGGGACAACGTGGGACAACGTGGGACAACGTGGGACAACGTGGGACAACGTGGGACAACGTGGGACAACGTGGGACAACGTGGGACAACGTGGGACAACGTGGGACATCGTGGGACAACGTGGGACAACGTGGGACAACGTGGGACAACGTGGGACAACGTGGGACAACGTGGGACAACGTGGGACAACGTGGGACAACGTGGGACAACGTGGGACAACGTGGGACACCGTTGGACATCGTTGGACACCGTGGGACAACGTGGGACAACGTGGGCCAACGTGGGACACCGTTGGACACCGTTGGACACCGTTGGACACCGTTGGACATCGTTGGACACCGTGGGACAACGTGGGACAACGTGGGACAACGTGGGAAACCATGGAACAACGTGGGACAACGTGGGACACCGTTGGACATCGTTGGACAACGTGGGACAACGTGGGACAACGTGGGACAACGTGGGACAACGTGGGACAACGTGGGACAACGTGGGACACCGTTGGACACCGTGGGACACCGTTGGACACCGTTGGACATCGTTGGACACCGTGGGACAACGTGGGACAACGTGGGACAACGTGGGACAACGTGGGACAACGTGGGACAACGTGGGACAACGTGGGACATCGTGGGACAACGTGGGACAACGTGGGACCACGTGGGACACCGTTGGACACCGTTGGACACCGTTGGACACCGTTGGACATCGTTGGACACCGTGGGACAACGTGGGACAACGTGGGACAACGTGGGAAACCATGGAACAACGTGGGACAACGTGGGACAACGTGGGACACCGTTGGACATCGTTGGACATCGTTGGACACCGTGGGACAACGTGGGACAACGTGGGAAAACGTGGGACAACGTGGGACACCGTTGGACATCGCTGGACACCGTTGGACATCGTTGGACACCGTGGGACAACGTGGGACAACGTGGGACAACGTGGGACAACGTGGGACAACGTGGGACAACGTGGGACAACGTGGGACAACGTGGGACAACGTGGGACATCGTGGGACAACGTGGGACAACGTGGGACAACGTGGGACAACGTGGGACAACGTGGGACAACGTGGGACAACGTGGGACAACGTGGGACAACGTGGGACAACGTGGGACAACGTGGGACAACGTGGGACATCGTGGGACAACGTGGGACAACGTGGGACAACGTGGGCCAACGTGGGACAACGTGGGACACCGTTGGACATCGTTGGACACCGTGGGACAACGTGGGACAACGTGGGACAACGTGGGACACCGTTGGACACCGTTGGACACCGTTGGACACCGTTGGACATCGTTGGACACCGTGGGACAACGTGGGACAACGTGGGACAACGTGGGACAACGTGGGACAACGTGGGACAACGTGGGACACCGTTGGACATCGTTGGACACCGTGGGACACCGTGGGACAACGTGGGACAACGTGGGACAACGTGGGACAACGTGGGACAACGTGGGACAACGTGGGAAACCATGGAACAACGTGGGACAACGTGGGACACCGTTGGACATCGTTGGACAACGTGGGACAACGTGGGACAACGTGGGACAACGTGGGACAACGTGGGACAACGTGGGACACCGTTGGACACCGTGGGACACCGTTGGACACCGTTGGACATCGTTGGACACCGTGGGACAACGCGGGACAACGTGGGACAACGTGGGACAACGTGGGACAACGTGGGACAACGTGGGACAACGTGGGACAACGTGGGACAACGTGGGACAACGTGGGACACCGTTGGACAACGTGGGACACCGTTGGACATCGTTGGACACCGTGGGACACCGTTGGACACCGTTGGACACCGTTGGACACCGTTGGACATCGTTGGACACCGTGGGACAACGTGGGACAACGTGGGACAACGTGGGAAACCATGGAACAACGTGGGACAACGTGGGACACCGTTGGACATCGTTGGACACCGTGGGACACCGTGGGACAACGTGGGACAACGTGGGAAACCATGGAACAACGTGGGACAACGTGGGACACCGTTGGACATCGTTGGACAACGTGGGACAACGTGGGACAACGTGGGACAACGTGGGACAACGTGGGACAACGTGGGACACCGTTGGACACCGTTGGACACCGTTGGACATCGTTGGACACCGTGGGACAACGTGGGACAACGTGGGACAACGTGGGACAACGTGGGACATCGTGGGACAACGTGGGACAACGTGGGACAACGTGGGACAACGTGGGACAACGTGGGACATCGTGGGACAACGTGGGACAACGTGGGACAACGTGGGACATCGTGGGACAACGTGGGACAACGTGGGACAACGTGGGACAACGTGGGACAACGTGGGACACCGTTGGACACCGTTGGACACCGTTGGACACCGTTGGACATCGTTGGACACCGTGGGACAACGTGGGACAACGTGGGAAACCATGGAACAACGTGGGACAACGTGGGACACCGTTGGACATCGTTGGACATCGTTGGACACCGTGGGACAACGTGGGACAACGTGGGACAACGTGGGACAACGTCGGACAACGTGGGACAACGTGGGACAACGTGGGACAACGTGGGACAACGTGGGACAACGTGGGACAACGTCGGACAACGTGGGACATCGTGGGACAACGTGGGACAACGTGGGACAACGTGGGACAACGTGGGACAACGTGGGACAACGTGGGACACCGTTGGACACCGTGGGACAGCGTTGGACACCGTTGGACATCGTTGGACACCGTGGGACAACGTGGGACAACGTGGGACAACGTGGGACAACGTGGGACATCGTGGGACAACGTGGGACAACGTGGGACAACGTGGGACAACGTGGGACAACGTGGGACAACGTGGGACAACGTGGGACAACGTGGGACAACGTGGGACAACGTGGGACAACGTGGGACAACGTGGGACAACGTGGGACAACGTGGGACAACGTGGGACAACGTGGGACAACGTGGGACAACGTGGGACAACGTGGGACAACGTGGGACAACGTGGGACAACGTGGGTCAACGTGGGACATCGTGGGACAACGTGGGACAACGTGGGACAACGTGGGACAACGTGGGACAACGTGGGACACCGTTGGACATCGTTGGACACCGTGGGACAACGTGGGACACCGTTGGACAACGTGGGACACCGTTGGACATCGTTGGACACCGTGGGACAACGTGGGACACCGTTGGACATCGTTGGACACCGTGGGACAACGTGGGACAACGTGGGACAACTTGGGACACCGTTGGACACCGTTGGACACCGTTGGACACCGTTGGACACCGTTGGACAACGTGGGACAACGTGGGACACCGTTGGACACCGTTGGACACCGTTGGACACCGTTGGACATCGTTGGACACCGTGGGACAACGTGGGACAACGTGGGACAACGTGGGAAACCATGGAACAACGTGGGACAACGTGGGACACCGTTGGACATCGTTGGACAACGTGGGACAACGTGGGACAACGTGGGACAACGTGGGACAACGTGGGACAACGTGGGACACCGTTCGACATCGTTGGGCAACGTGGGACAACGTGGGACAACGTGGGACAACGTGGGACAACGTGGGACAACGTGGGACACCGTTGGACATCGTTGGACAACGTGGGACAACGTGGGACAACGTGGGACAACGTGGGACAACGTGGGACAACGTGGGACACCGTTCGACATCGTTGGACAACGTGGGACAACGTGGGACAACGTGGGACAACGTGGGACAACGTGGGACAACGTGGGACAACGTGGGACACCGTTGGACACCGTGGGACACCGTTGGACACCGTTGGACACCGTTGGACATCGTTGGACACCGTGGGACAACGTGGGACAACGTGGGACAACGTGGGACAACGTGGGAAACCATGGAACAACGTGGGACAACGTGGGACACCGTTGGACATCGTTGGACATCGTTGGACACCGTGGGACAACGTGGGACAACGTGGGAAAACGTGGGACAACGTGGGACACCGTTGGACACCGTGGGACAACGTGGGACAACGTGGGACCACGTGGGACAACGTGGGACACCGTGGGACAACGTGGGACAACGTGGGACAACGTGGGACAACGTGGGACACCGTTGGACACCGTTGGACACCGTTGGACACCGTTGGACATCGTTGGACACCGTGGGACAACGTGGGACAACGTGGGACAACGTGGGAAACCATGGAACAACGTGGGACAACGTGGGACACCGTTGGACATCGTTGGACATCGTTGGACATCGTTGGACACCGTGGGACAACGTGGGACAACGTGGGAAAACGTGGGACAACGTGGGACACCGTTGGACATCGCTGGACACCGTTGGACATCGTTGGACACCGTGGGACAACGTGGGACAACGTGGGACAACGTGGGACAACGTTGGACACCGTGGGACAACGTGGGACAACGTGGGACAACGTGGGACAACGTGGGACAACGTGGGACACCGTTGGACACCGTTGGACACCGTTGGACACCGTTGGACATCGTTGGACACCGTGGGACAACGTGGGACAACGTGGGACAACGTGGGAAACCATGGAACAACGTGGGACAACGTGGGACACCGTTGGACATCGTTGGACACCGTGGGACAACGTGGGACAACGTGGGAAAACGTGGGACAACGTGGGACACCGTTGGACATCGCTGGACACCGTTGGACATCGTTGGACACCGTGGGACAACGTGGGACAACGTGGGACAACGTGGGACAACGTGGGACAACGTGGGACAACGTGGGACAACGTGGGACAACGTGGGAAAACGTGGGACAACGTGGGACACCGTTGGACATCGCTGGACACCGTTGGACATCGTTGGACACCGTGGGACAACGTGGGACAACGTGGGACAACGTGGGACAACGTGGGACAACGTGGGACAACGTGGGACAACGTGGGACAACGTGGGACAACGTGGGACAACGTGGGACAACGTGGGACAACGTGGGACAACGTGGGACAACGTGGGACAACGTGGGACAACGTGGGACAACGTGGGACACCGTTGGACATCGTTGGACACCGTGGGACACCGTTGGACATCGTTGGACACCGTGGGACAACGTGGGACAACGTGGGACAACGTGGGAAACCATGGAACAACGTGGGACAACGTGGGACATCGTGGGACAACGTGGGACAACGTGGGACAACGTGGGAAACCATGGAACAACGTGGGACAACGTGGGACACCGTTGGACACCGTTGGACATCGTTGGACACCGTGGGACAACGTGGGACAACGTGGGACAACGTGGGAAACCATGGAACAACGTGGGACAACGTGGGACAACGTGGGACACCGTTGGACATCGTTGGACATCGTTGGACACCGTGGGACAACGTGGGACAACGTGGGAAAACGTGGGACAACGTGGGACACCGTTGGACATCGCTGGACACCGTTGGACATCGTTGGACACCGTGGGACAACGTGGGACAACGTGGGACAACGTGGGACAACGTGGGACAACGTGGGACAACGTGGGACAACGTGGGACAACGTGGGACAACGTGGGACATCGTGGGACAACGTGGGACAACGTGGGACAACGTGGGACACCGTTGGACAACGTGGGACACCGTTGGACATCGTTGGACACCGTGGGACACCGTTGGACACCGTTGGACACCGTTGGACACCGTTGGACATCGTTGGACACCGTGGGACAACGTGGGACAACGTGGGACAACGTGGGAAACCATGGAACAACGTGGGACAACGTGGGACACCGTTGGACATCGTTGGACATCGTTGGACACCGTGGGACAACGTGGGACAACGTGGGACAACGTGGGACAACGTCGGACAACGTGGGACAACGTGGGACATCGTGGGACAACGTGGGACAACGTGGGACAACGTGGGACACCGTTGGACACCGTGGGACACCGTTGGACACCGTTGGACATCGTTGGACACCGTGGGACAACGTGGGACAACGTTGGACATCGTTGGACACCGTGGGACAACGTGGGACACCGTTGGACAACGTGGGACACCGTTGGACATCGTTGGACACCGTGGGACAACGTGGGACACCGTTGGACATCGTTGGACACCGTGGGACAACGTGGGACAACGTGGGACAACGTGGGACAACGTGGGACAACGTGGGACAACGTGGGACAACGTGGGACAACGTGGGACACCGTTGGACACCGTGGGACACCGTTGGACACCGTTGGACACCGTTGGACATCGTTGGACACCGTGGGACAACGTGGGACAACGTGGGACAACGTGGGACAACGTGGGAAACCATGGAACAACGTGGGACAACGTGGGACACCGTTGGACATCGTTGGACATCGTTGGACACCGTGGGACAACGTGGGACAACGTGGGAAAACGTGGGACAACGTGGGACACCGTTGGACACCGTTGGACACCGTTGGACACCGTTGGACAACGTGGGACAACGTGGGACACCGTTGGACACCGTTGGACACCGTTGGACACCGTTGGACATCGTTGGACACCGTGGGACAACGTGGGACAACGTGGGACAACGTGGGAAACCATGGAACAACGTGGGACAACGTGGGACACCGTTGGACATCGTTGGACAACGTGGGACAACGTGGGACAACGTGGGACAACGTGGGACAACGTGGGACAACGTGGGACACCGTTCGACATCGTTGGACAACGTGGGACAACGTGGGACAACGTGGGACAACGTGGGACAACGTGGGACAACGTGGGACAACGTGGGACACCGTTGGACACCGTGGGACACCGTTGGACACCGTTGGACACCGTTGGACATCGTTGGACACCGTGGGACAACGTGGGACAACGTGGGACAACGTGGGACAACGTGGGAAACCATGGAACAACGTGGGACAACGTGGGACACCGTTGGACATCGTTGGACATCGTTGGACACCGTGGGACAACGTGGGACAACGTGGGAAAACGTGGGACAACGTGGGACACCGTTGGACACCGTGGGACAACGTGGGACAACGTGGGACCACGTGGGACAACGTGGGACAACGTGGGACAACGTGGGACAACGTGGGACAACGTGGGACAACGTGGGACACCGTTGGACACCGTTGGACACCGTTGGACACCGTTGGACATCGTTGGACACCGTGGGACAACGTGGGACAACGTGGGACAACGTGGGAAACCATGGAACAACGTGGGACAACGTGGGACACCGTTGGACATCGTTGGACATCGTTGGACACCGTGGGACAACGTGGGACAACGTGGGAAAACGTGGGACAACGTGGGACACCGTTGGACATCGCTGGACACCGTTGGACATCGTTGGACACCGTGGGACAACGTGGGACAACGTGGGACAACGTGGGACAACGCGGGACAACGTGGGACAACGTGGGACAACGTGGGACAACGTGGGACAACGTGGGACAACGTGGGACAACGTGGGACAACGTGGGACATCGTGGGACAACGTGGGACAACGTGGGACAACGTGGGACAACGTGGGACAACGTGGGACACCGTTGGACACCGTTGGACACCGTTGGACACCGTTGGACACCGTTGGACACCGTGGGACAACGTGGGACAACGTGGGACAACGTGGGACAACGTGGGAAACCATGGAACAACGTGGGACAACGTGGGACACCGTTGGACATCGTTGGACATCGTTGGACACCGTGGGACAACGTGGGACAACGTGGGAAAACGTGGGACAACGTGGGACACCGTTGGACATCGCTGGACACCGTTGGACATCGTTGGACACCGTGGGACAACGTGGGACAACGTGGGACAACGTGGGACAACGTGGGACAACGTGGGACAACGTGGGACAACGTGGGACAACGTGGGAAAACGTGGGACAACGTGGGACACCGTTGGACATCGCTGGACACCGTTGGACATCGTTGGACACCGTGGGACAACGTGGGACAACGTGGGACAACGTGGGACAACGTGGGACAACGTGGGACAACGTGGGACAACGTGGGACAACGTGGGACAACGTGGGACAACGTGGGACAACGTGGGACAACGTGGGACAACGTGGGACAACGTGGGACAACGTGGGACACCGTTGGACACCGTTGGACACCGTTGGACACCGTTGGACATCGTTGGACACCGTGGGACAACGTGGGACAACGTGGGACAACGTGGGAAACCATGGAACAACGTGGGACAACGTGGGACATCGTTGGACAACGTGGGACAACGTGGGACAACGTGGGACAACGTGGGACAACGTGTGACAACGTGGGACAACGTGGGACACCGTTGGACACCGTGGGACACCGTTGGACACCGTTGGACATCGTTGGACACCGTGGGACACCGTTGGACACCGTTGGACACCGTTGGACACCGTTGGACATCGTTGGACACCGTGGGACAACGTGGGACAACGTGGGACAACGTGGGAAACCATGGAACAACGTGGGACAACGTGGGACACCGTTGGACATCGTTGGACATCGTTGGACACCGTGGGACAACGTGGGACAACGTGGGACAACGTGGGACAACGTCGGACAACGTGGGACAACGTGGGACATCGTGGGACAACGTGGGACAACGTGGGACAACGTGGGACAACGTGGGACAACGTGGGACACCGTTGGACACCGTGGGACACCGTTGGACACCGTTGGACATCGTTGGACACCGTGGGACAACGTGGGACAACGTGGGACAACGTGGGACAACGTGGGACATCGTGGGACAACGTGGGACAACGTGGGACAACGTGGGACAACGTGGGACATCGTGGGACAACGTGGGACAACGTGGGACAACGTGGGACATCGTGGGACAACGTGGGACAACGTGGGACAACGTGGGACAACGTGGGACAACGTCGGACAACGTGGGACAACGTGGGACAACGTGGGACAACGTGGGACAACGTGGGACAACGTGGGACAACGTGGGACAACGTCGGACAACGTGGGACATCGTGGGACAACGTGGGACAACGTGGGACAACGTGGGACAACGTGGGACAACGTGGGACACCGTTGGACACCGTGGGACACCGTTGGACACCGTTGGACATCGTTGGACACCGTGGGACAACGTGGGACAACGTGGGACAACGTGGGACAACGTGGGACAACGTGGGACATCGTGGGACAACGTGGGACAACGTGGGACAACGTGGGACACCGTTGGACATCGTTGGACACCGTGGGACAACGTGGGACAACGTGGGACAACGTGGGACACCGTTGGACACCGTTGGACACCGTTGGACACCGTTGGACATCGTTGGACACCGTGGGACAACGTGGGACAACGTGGGACAACGTGGGAAACCATGGAACAACGTGGGACAACGTGGGACAACGTGGGACAACGTGGGACAACGTGGGACAACGTGGGACAACGTGGGACACCGCTGGACACCGTGGGACACCGTTGGACACCGTTGGACATCGTTGGACACCGTGGGACAACGTGGGACAACGTGGGACAACGTGGGACAACGTGGGACAACGTGGGACAACGAGGGACAACGTGGGACAACGTGGGACAACGTGGGACACCGTTGGACAACGTGGGACACCGTTGGACATCGTTGGACACCGTGGGACAACGTGGGACAACGTGGGAAAACGTGGGACAACGTGGGACAACGTGGGACAACGTGGGACAACGTGGGACAACGTGGGACAACGTGGGACAACGTGGGACAACGTGGGACAACGTGGGACAACGTGGGACAACGTGGGACAACGTGGGACAACGTTGGACAACGTGGGACAACGTGGGACAACGTGGGACAACGTGGGACAACGTGGTACAACGTGGGACATCGTGGGACAACGTGGGACAACGTGGGACAACGTGGGACAACGTGGGACAACGTGGGACACCGTTGGACATCGTTGGACACCGTGGGACAACGTGGGACAACGTGGGCCAACGTGGGACACCGTTGGACACCGTTGGACACCGTTGGACACCGTTGGACATCGTTGGACACCGTGGGACAACGTGGGACAACGTGGGACAACGTGGGAAACCATGGAACAACGTGGGACAACGTGGGACACCGTTGGACATCGTTGGACAACGTGGGACAACGTGGGACAACGTGGGACAACGTGGGACAACGTGGGACAACGTGGGACAACGTGGGACACCGTTGGACACCGTGGGACACCGTTGGACACCGTTGGACATCGTTGGACACCGTGGGACAACGTGGGACAACGTGGGACAACGTTGGACAACGTGGGACAACGTGGGACAACGTGGGACAACGTGGGACAACGTGGGACAACGTGGGACAACGTGGGACACCGTTGGACACCGTGGGACACCGTTGGACACCGTTGGACATCGTTGGACACCGTGGGACAACGTGGGACAACGTGGGACAACGTGGGACAACGTGGGACAACGTGGGACAACGTGGGACAACGTGGGACATCGTGGGACAACGTGGGACAACGTGGGACCACGTGGGACACCGTTGGACACCGTTGGACACCGTTGGACACCGTTGGACATCGTTGGACACCGTGGGACAACGTGGGACAACGTGGGACAACGTGGGAAACCATGGGACAACGTGGGACAACGTGGGACACCGTTGGACATCGTTGGACATCGTTGGACACCGTGGGACAACGTGGGACAACGTGGGAAAACGTGGGACAACGTGGGACACCGTTGGACATCGCTGGACACCGTTGGACATCGTTGGACACCGTGGGACAACGTGGGACAACGTGGGACAACGTGGGACAACGTGGGACAACGTGGGACAACGTGGGACAACGTGGGACAACGTGGGACAACGTGGGACATCGTGGGACAACGTGGGACAACGTGGGACAACGTGGGACAACGTGGGACATCGTTGGACACCGTTGGACAACGTGGGACAACGTGGGACAACGTGGGACAACGTGGGACAACGTGGGACAACGTGGGACAACGTGGGACAACGTGGGACAACGTGGGACAACGTGGGACAACGTGGGACAACGTGGGACAACGTGGGACAACGTGGGACAACGTGGGACAACGTGGGACAACGTGGGACATCGTGGGACAACGTGGGACAACGTGGGACAACGTGGGACAACGTGGGACATCGTTGGACACCGTGGGACAACGTGGGACAACGTGGGACAACGTGGGACAACGTGGGACAACGTGGGACATCGTGGGACAACGTGGGACAACGTGGGACAACGTGGGACAACGTGGGACACCGTTGGACAACGTGGGACACCGTTGGACATCGTTGGACACCGTGGGACAACGTGGGACAACGTGGGACCACGTGGGACAACGTGGGACAACGTGGGACAACGTGGGACAACGTGGGACAACGTGGGACAACGTGGGACATCGTGGGACAACGTGGGACAACGTGGGACACCGTTGGACATCGTTGGACACCGTGGGACACCGTGGGACAACGTGGGACAACGTGGGACAACGTGGGACAACGTGGGACAACGTGGGAAACCATGGAACAACGTGGGACAACGTGGGACACCGTTGGACATCGTTGGACAACGTGGGACAACGTGGGACAACGTGGGACAACGTGTGACAACGTGGGACAACGTGGGACACCGTTGGACACCGTGGGACACCGTTGGACACCGTTGGACATCGTTGGACACCGTGGGACACCGTTGGACACCGTTGGACACCGTTGGACACCGTTGGACATCGTTGGACACCGTGGGACAACGTGGGACAACGTGGGACAACGTGGGAAACCATGGAACAACGTGGGACAACGTGGGACACCGTTGGACATCGTTGGACATCGTTGGACACCGTGGGACAACGTGGGACAACGTGGGACAACGTGGGACAACGTCGGACAACGTGGGACAACGTGGGACATCGTGGGACAACGTGGGACAACGTGGGACAACGTGGGACAACGTGGGACAACGTGGGACACCGTTGGACACCGTGGGACACCGTTGGACACCGTTGGACATCGTTGGACACCGTGGGACAACGTGGGACAACGTGGGACAACGTGGGACAACGTGGGACATCGTGGGACAACGTGGGACAACGTGGGACAACGTGGGACAACGTGGGACATCGTGGGACAACGTGGGACAACGTGGGACAACGTGGGACATCGTGGGACAACGTGGGACAACGTGGGACAACGTGGGACAACGTGGGACAACGTGGGACACCGTTGGACACCGTTGGACACCGTTGGACACCGTTGGACATCGTTGGACACCGTGGGACAACGTGGGACAACGTGGGACAACGTGGGAAACCATGGAACAACGTGGGACAACGTGGGACACCGTTGGACATCGTTGGACATCGTTGGACACCGTGGGACAACGTGGGACAACGTGGGACAACGTGGGACAACGTCGGACAACGTGGGACAACGTGGGACAACGTGGGACAACGTGGGACAACGTGGGACAACGTGGGACAACGTGGCACAACGTCGGACAACGTGGGACATCGTGGGACAACGTGGGACAACGTGGGACAACGTGGGACAACGTGGGACAACGTGGGACACCGTTGGACACCGTGGGACACCGTTGGACACCGTTGGACATCGTTGGACACCGTGGGACAACGTGGGACAACGTGGGACAACGTGGGACAACGTGGGACATCGTGGGACAACGTGGGACAACGTGGGACAACGTGGGACAACGTGGGACAACGTGGGACAACGTGGGACAACGTGGGACAACGTGGGACAACGTGGGACAACGTGGGACAACGTGGGACAACGTGGGACATCGTGGGACAACGTGGGACAACGTGGGACAACGTGGGACAACGTGGGACATCGTTGGACACCGTTGGACACCGTGGGACAACGTGGGACAACGTGGGACAACGTGGGACAACGTGGGACAACGTGGGACAACGTGGGACAACGTGGGACAACGTGGGACAACGTGGGACAACGTGGGACACCGTTGGACATCGTTGGACACCGTGGGACAACGTGGGACAACGTGGGACAACGTGGGAAACCATGGAACAACGTGGGACAACGTGGGACACCGTTGGACATCGTTGGACAACGTTGGACAACGTGGGACAACGTGGGACAACGTGGGACAACGTGGGACAACGTGGGACAACGTGGGACACCGTTGGACAACGTGGGACACCGTTGGACATCGTTGGACACCGTGGGACAACGTGGGACAACGTGGGACCACGTGGGACAACGTGGGACAACGTGGGACAACGTGGGACAACTTGGGACAACGTGGGACAACGTGGGACAACGTGGGACATCGTGGGACAACGTGGGACAACGTGGGACAACGTGGGACAACGTGGGACAACGTGGGACACCGTTGGACATCGTTGGACACCGTGGGACACCGTGGGACAACGTGGGACAACGTGGGACAACGTGGGACAACGTGGGACAACGTGGGAAACCATGGAACAACGTGGGACAACGTGGGACACCGTTGGACATCGTTGGACATCGTTGGACACCGTTGGACATCGTTGGACACCGTTGGACATCGTTGGACATCGTTGGACATCGTGGGACACCGTTGGACATCGTTGGACATCGTTGGACACCGTTGGACATCGTTGGACATCGTTGGACATCGTTGGACACCGTTGGACACCGTTGGACACCGTTGGACATCGTTGGACACCGTGGGACAACGTGGGACAACGTGGGACAACGTGGGACAACGTGGGACAACGTGGGACAACGTGGGACATCGTGGGACAACGTGGGACAACGTGGGACAACGTGGGACAACGTGGGACAACGTGGGACACCGTTGGACACCGTGGGACACCGTTGGACACCGTTGGACATCGTTGGACACCGTGGGACAACGTGGGACAACGTGGGACAACGTGGGACAACGTGGGACATCGTGGGACAACGTGGGACAACGTGGGACAACGTGGGACAACGTGGGACATCGTGGGACAACGTGGGACAACGTGGGACAACGTGGGACATCGTGGGACAACGTGGGACAACGTGGGACAACGTGGGACAAAGTGGGACAACGTGGGACACCGTTGGACACCGTTGGACACCGTTGGACACCGTTGGACATCGTTGGACACCGTGGGACAACGTGGGACAACGTGGGACAACGTGGGAAACCATGGAACAACGTGGGACAACGTGGGACACCGTTGGACATCGTTGGACATCGTTGGACACCGTGGGACAACGTGGGACAACGTGGGACAACGTGGGACAACGTCGGACAACGTGGGACAACGTGGGACATCGTGGGACAACGTGGGACAACGTGGGACAACGTGGGACAACGTGGGACACCGTTGGACACCGTGGGACACCGTTGGACACCGTTGGACATCGTTGGACACCGTGGGACAACGTGGGACAACGTGGGACAACGTGGGAAACCATGGAACAACGTGGGACAACGTGGGACACCGTTGGACATCGTTGGACATCGTTGGACACCGTGGGACAACGTGGGACAACGTGGGAAAACGTGGGACAACGTGGGACACCGTTGGACATCGCTGGACACCGTTGGACATCGTTGGACACCGTGGGACAACGTGGGACAACGTGGGACAACGTGGGACAACGTGGGACATCGTGGGACAACGTGGGACAACGTGGGACAACGTGGGACAACGTGGGACATCGTTGGACACCGTTGGACACCGTGGGACAACGTGGGACAACGTGGGACAACGTGGGACAACGTGGGACAACGTGGGACAACGTGGGACACCGTTGGACATCGTTGGACATCGTTGGACACCGTGGGACAACGTGGGACAACGTGGGACAACGTGGGACAACGTGGGAAACCATGGAACAACGTGGGACAACGTGGGACAACGTGGGACAACGTGGGACAACGTGGGACAACGTGGGACAACGTGGGACAACGTGGGACAACGTGGGACAACGTGGGACAACGTGGGACATCGTGGGACAACGTGGGACAACGTGGGACAACGTGGGACAACGTGGGACATCGTTGGACACCGTTGGACACCGTGGGACAACGTGGGACAACGTGGGACAACGTGGGACAACGTGGGACAACGTGGGACAACGTGGGACAACGTGGGACGACGTGGGACAACGTGGGACAACGTGGGACAACGTGGGACAACGTGGGACATCGTGGGACAACGTGGGACAACGTGGGACAACGTGGGACAACGTGGGACACCGTTGGACATCGTTGGACACCGTGGGACAACGTGGGACAACGTGGGACAACGTGGGACACCGTTGGACACCGTTGGACACCGTTGGACACCGTTGGACATCGTTGGACACCGTGGGACAACGTGGGACAACGTGGGACAACGTGGGAAACCATGGAACAACGTGGGACAACGTGGGACACCGTTGGACATCGTTGGACAACGTGGGACAACGTGGGACAACGTGGGACAACGTGGGACAACGTGGGACAACGTGGGACAACGTGGGACAACGTGGGACACCGTTGGACACCGTGGGACACCGTTGGACACCGTTGGACATCGTTGGACACCGTGGGACAACGTGGGACAACGTGGGACAACGTGGGACAACGTGGGACAACGTGGGACAACGTGGGACAACGTGGGACAACGTGGGACAACGTGGGACAACGTGGGACAACGTGGGACATCGTTTGACAACGTGGGACAACGTGGGACAACGTGGGACAACGTGGGACATCGTGGGACAACGTGGGACAACGTGGGACACCGTTGGACATCGTTGGACACCGTGGGACACCGTGGGACAACGTGGGACAACGTGGGACAACGTGGGACAACGTGGGACAACGTGGGACAACGTGGGACAACGTGGGACAACGTGGGACAACGTGGGACAACGTGGGACACCGTTGGACACCGTGGGACACCGTTGGACACCGTTGGACATCGTTGGACATCGTTGGACATCGTTGGACATCGTTGGACACCGTTGGACACCGTTGGACACCGTTGGACATCGTTGGACACCGTGGGACAACGTGGGACAACGTGGGACAACGTGGGACAACGTGGGACATCGTGGGACAACGTGGGACAACGTGGGACAACGTGGGACAACGTGGGACAACGTGGGAAACCATGGAACAACGTGGGACAACGTGGGACACCGTTGGACATCGTTGGACAACGTGGGACAACGTGGGACACCGTTGGACATCGTTGGACAACGTGGGACAACGTGGGACAACGTGGGACAACGTGGGACAACGTGGGACAACGTGGGACAACGTGGGACACCGTTGGACACCGTGGGACACCGTTGGACACCGGTGGACATCGTTGGACACCGTGGGACAACGTGGGACAACGTGGGACAACGTGGGACAACGTGGGACAACGTGGGACAACGTGGGACAACGTGGGACATCGTGGGACAACGTGGGACAACGTGGGACCACGTGGGACACCGTTGGACACCGTTGGACACCGTTGGACACCGTTGGACATCGTTGTACACCGTGGGACAACGTGGGACAACGTGGGACAACGTGGGAAACCATGGAACAACGTGGGACAACGTGGGACACCGTTGGACATCGCTGGACACCGTTGGACATCGTTGGACACCGTGGGACAACGTGGGACAACGTGGGACAACGTGGGACAACGTGGGACAACGTGGGACAACGTGGGACAACGTGGGACAACGTGGGACAACGTGGGACAACGTGGGACAACGTGGGACAACGTGGGACACCGTTGGACATCGTTGGACATCGTGGGACAACGTGGGACAACGTGGGACAACGTGGGACAACGTGGGACATCGTGGGACAACGTGGGACAACGTGGGACAACGTGGGACATCGTGGGACAACGTGGGACAACGTGGGACAACGTGGGACAAAGTGGGACAACGTGGGACACCGTTGGACACCGTTGGACACCGTTGGACACCGTTGGACATCGTTGGACACCGTGGGACAACGTGGGACAACGTGGGACAACGTGGGACAACGTGGGACAACGTGGGACAACGTGGGACAACGTGGGACATCGTGGGACAACGTGGGACAACGTGGGACAACGTGGGACAACGTGGGACATCGTTGGACACCGTTGGACACCGTGGGACAACGTGGGACAACGTGGGACAACGTGGGACAACGTGGGACAACGTGGGACAACGTGGGACAACGTGGGACAACGTGGGACAACGTGGGACAACGTGGGACAACGTGGGACAACGTGGGACACCGTTGGACATCGTTGGACAACGTGGGACAACGTGGGACAACGTGGGACAACGTGGGAAACCATGGAACAACGTGGGACAACGTGGGACACCGTTGGACATCGTTGGACAACGTTGGACAACGTGGGACAACGTGGGACAACGTGGGACAACGTGGGACAACGTGGGACAACGTGGGACACCGTTGGACATCGTTGGACACCGTGGGACAACGTGGGACAACGTGGGACCACGTGGGACAACGTGGGACAACGTTGGACAACGTGGGACAACTTGGGACAACGTGGGACAACGTGGGACAACGTGGGACATCGTGGGACAACGTGGGACAACGTGGGACAACGTGGGACAACGTGGGACACCGTTGGACATCGTTGGACACCGTGGGACACCGTGGGACAACGTGGGACAACGTGGGACAACGTGGGACAACGTGGGACAACGTGGGAAACCATGGAACAACGTGGGACAACGTGGGACACCGTTGGACATCGTTGGACATCGTTGGACACCGTTGGACATCGTTGGACACCGTTGGACATCGTTGGACATCGTTGGACATCGTGGGACACCGTTGGACATCGTTGGACATCGTTGGACACCGTTGGACATCGTTGGACATCGTTGGACATCGTTGGACACCGTTGGACACCGTTGGACACCGTTGGACATCGTTGGACACCGTGGGACAACGTGGGACAACGTGGGACAACGTGGGACAACGTGGGACAACGTGGGACAACGTGGGACATCGTGGGACAACGTGGGACAACGTGGGACAACGTGGGACAACGTGGGACAACGTGGGACACCGTTGGACACCGTGGGACACCGTTGGACACCGTTGGACATCGTTGGACACCGTGGGACAACGTGGGACAACGTGGGACACCGTTGGACATCGTTGGACATCGTTGGACACCGTGGGACAACGTGGGACAACGTGGGACATCGTGGGACAACGTGGGACAACGTGGGACAACGTGGGACAACGTGGGACAACGTGGGACATCGTGGGACAACGTGGGACAACGTGGGACAACGTGGGACAACGTGGGACAACGTGGGACATCGTGGGAAAACGTGGGACAACGTGGGACAACGTGGGACAACGTGGGACAACGTGGGACATCGTGGGACAACGTGGGACAACGTGGGACAACGTGGGACACCGTTGGACACCGTTGGACACCGTTGGACACCGTTGGACATCGTTGGACACCGTGGGACAACGTGGGACAACGTGGGACAACGTGGGACAACGTGGGACAACGTGGGACAACGTGGGACATCGTGGGACAACGTGGGACAACGTGGGACAACGTGGGACAACGTGGGACAACGTGGGACACCGTTGGACACCGTGGGACACCGTTGGACACCGTTGGACATCGTTGGACACCGTGGGACAACGTGGGACAACGTGGGACAACGTGGGACATCGTGGGACAACGTGGGACAACGTGGGACAACGTGGGACAACGTGGGACATCGTGGGACAACGTGGGACAACGTGGGACAACGTGGGACATCGTGGGACAACGTGGGACAACGTGGGACAACGTGGGACAACGTGGGACAACGTGGGACACCGTTGGACACCGTTGGACATCGTTGGACACCGTGGGACAACGTGGGACAACGTGGGACAACGTGGGAAACCATGGAACAACGTGGGACAACGTGGGACACCGTTGGACATCGTTGGACATCGTTGGACACCGTGGGACAACGTGGGACAACGTGGGACAACGTGGGACAACGTCGGACAACGTGGGACAACGTGGGACATCGTGGGACAACGTGGGACAACGTGGGACAACGTGGGACAACGTGGGACAACGTGGGACACCGATGGACACCGTGGGACACCGTTGGACACCGTTGGACATCGTTGGACACCGTGGGACAACGTGGGACAACGTGGGACAACGTGGGACAACGTGGGACATCGTGGGACAACGTGGGACAACGTGGGACAACGTGGGACAACGTGGGACATCGTGGGACAACGTGGGACAACGTGGGACAACGTGGGACATCGTGGGACAACGTGGGACAACGTGGGACAACGTGGGACAACGTGGGACAACGTGGGACACCGTTGGACACCGTGGGACACCGTTGGACACCGTTGGACATCGTGGGACACCGTGGGGACAACGTGGGACAACGTGGGACAACGTGGGAAACCATGGAACAACGTGGGACAACGTGGGACACCGTTGGACATCGTTGGACATCGTTGGACACCGTGGGACAACGTGGGACAACGTGGGACAACGTGGGACAACGTCGGACAACGTGGGACATCGTGGGACAACGTGGGACAACGTGGGACAACGTGGGACAACGTGGGACAACGTGGGACACCGTTGGACATCGTTGGACACCGTGGGACACCGTGGGACAACGTGGGACAACGTGGGACAACGTGGGACAACGTGGGACAACGTGGGAAACCATGGAACAACGTGGGACAACGTGGGACACCGTTGGACATCGTTGGACATCGTTGGACACCGTTGGACATCGTTGGACACCGTTGGACATCGTTGGACATCGTTGGACATCGTGGGACACCGTTGGACATCGTTTGGACATCGTTGGACCACCGTTGGACATCGTTGGACATCGTTTGGACATCGTTGGACACCGTTTGGACACCGTTGGACACCGTTGGACATCGTTGGACACCGTGGGACAACGTGGGACAACGTGGGACAACGTGGGACAACGTGGGACAACGTGGGACAACGTGGGACATCGTGGGACAA
>NW_025963759.1:0-26142 GCF_910591885.1 Bombus terrestris
GATGTCCAACGTTGTCCCACGGTTGTCCCACGTTGTCCCACGATGTCCCACGTTGTCCCACGTTGTCCCACGTTGTCCCACGTTGTCCCACGTGTCCACGTTGTCCCACGTTGTCCCACGTTGTCCAACGGTGTCCCACGTTGTCCCACGTTGTCCCCACGTTGTCCCACGGTGTCCCACGTTGTCCCACGTTGTCCCACGTTGTCCCACGTTGTCCCCACGTGTCCCACGTTGTCCCACGTTGTCCCACGTTGTCCCACGTTGTCCCCACGTTGTCCCACGTGTCGTCAGTCCCACGTTGTCCCACGTTGTCCCACGTTGTCCACGTGTCCAACGATGTCCAACGGTGTCCAACGGTGTCCCACGGTGTCCCAACGGTGTCCCACGTTGTCCCACGTTTGTCCCACGTTGTCCCACGTTGTCCCACGTTGTCCCACGTTGTCCCACGGTGTCCAACGATGTCCAACGGTGTCCCACGTTGTCCCACGTTGTCCCACGATGTCCCACGTTGTCCCACGTTGTCCACGTTGTCCCACGTTGTCCCACGTTGTCCCACGTTGTCCCACGTTGTCCCACGTTGTCCAACGATGTCCAACGGTGTCCCACGTTGTCCCACGTTGTCCCACGTTGTCCCCCGTTGTCCCCACGTTGTCCCACGTTGTCCCACGTGTCCCACGTTGTCCCACGTTGTCCCACGGTGTCCAACGATGTCCAACGGTGTCCCACGTTGTCCAACGGTGTCCCACGTTGTCCCACGTTGTCCCACGTTGTCCCACGTTGTCCCACGATGTCCCACGTTGTCCCACGTTGTCCCACGTTGTCCCACGTTGTCCCACGTTGTCCCACGTTGTCCCACGTTGTCCCCACGTTGCCCCACGTTGTCCCACGTTGTCCCCCGTTGTCCCACGGTGTCCAACGATGTCCAACGGTGTCCAACGGTGTCCCACGGTGTCCAACGGTGTCCCACGTTTGACCCACGTTGTCCCACGTTGTCCCACGGTGTCCCACGTTGTCCCACGTTGTCCCACGTTGTCCCACGTTGTCCCACGTTGTCCCACGTTGTCCCACGTTGTCCCACGTTGTCCCACGGTGTCCCACGGTGTCCAACGATGTCCAACGGTGTCCCACGTTGTCCCACGTTGTCCCACGATGTCCCACGTTGTCCCACGTTGTCCCACGTTGTCCCCACGTTGTCCCACGTTGTCCCACGTTGTCCCACGTGGTCCCACGTTGTCCCACGTTGTCCCACGGTGTCCAACGATGTCCAACGGTGTCCCACGTTGTCCAACGGTGTCCCACGTTGTCCAACGGTGTCCCACGTTGTCCCACGTTGTCCCACGTTGTCCCACGTTGTCCCACGTTGTCCCACGTTGTCCCACGTTGTCCCACGTTGTCCCACGTTGTCCCACGTTGTCCCACGTTGTCCCACGTTGTCCCACGTTGTCCCACGTTGTCCCACGTTGTCCCACGGTGTCCAACGATGTCCAACGGTGTCCAACGGTGTCCCACGGTGTCCAACGGTGTCCCACGTTGTCCCACGTTGTCCCACGTTGTCCCACGTTGTCCCACGTTGTCCCACGTTGTCCCACGGTGTCCAACGGTGTCCAACGGTGTCCCACGGTGTCCCACGTTGTCCCACGTTGTCCCACGTTGTCCCACGTTGTCCCACGTTGTCCCACGTTGTCCCACGTTGTCCCACGTTGTCCAACGATGTCCAACGGTGTCCCACGTTGTCCCACGTTGTTCCATGGTTTCCCACGTTGTCCCACGTTGTCCCACGTTGTCCCACGGTGTCCAACGATGTCCAACGGTGTCCAACGGTGTCCAACGGTGTCCAACGGTGTCCCACGTTGTCCCACGTTGTCCCACGTTGTCCCACGATGTCCCACGTTGTCCCACGTTGTCCCACGTTGTCCCACGATGTCCCACGTTGTCCCACGTTGTCCCACGTTGTCCCACGTTGTCCCACGATGTCCCACGTTGTCCCACGTTGTCCCACGTTGTCCCACGTGTCCCACGGTGTCCAACGATGTCCAACGGTGTCCAACGGTGTCCAACGGTGTCCCACGTTGTCCCACGTTGTCCCACGTTGTCCCACGGTGTCCAACGATGTCCAACGGTGTCCCACGTTGTCCCACGTTGGCCCACGTTGTCCCACGTTGTCCCACGTTGTCCCACGATGTCCCACGTTGTCCCACGTTGTCCCACGTTGTCCCACGTTGTCCCACGTTGTCCCACGTTGTCCCACGTTGTCCCACGTTGTCCCACGTTGTCCCACGTTGTCCCACGTTGTCCCACGTTGTCCCACGTTGTCCCACGTTGTCCCACGTTGTCCCACGTTGTCCCACGTTGTCCAACGTTGTCCCACGTTGTCCCACGGTGTCCAACGATGTCCAACGGTGTCCAACGGTGTCCAACGGTGTCCAACGGTGTCCCACGTTGTCCCACGTTGTCCCACGGTGTCCCACGATGTCCAACGGTGTCCCACGTTGTCCCACGTTGTCCCACGATGTCCCACGTTGTCCCACGTTGTCCCACGTTGTCCCACGTTGTCCAACGTTGTCCCACGTTGTCCCACGTTGTCCCACGTTGTCCCACGTTGTCCCACGTTGTCCCACGTTGTCCCACGTGTCCCACGTTGTCCCACGTGGTCCCACGTTGTCCCACGTTGTCCCACGTTGTCCCACGTTGTCCCACGGTGTCCAACGGTGTCCCACGTTGTCCCACGTTGTCCCACGTTGTCCCACGTTGTCCCACGATGTCCCACGTTGTCCCACGTTGTCCCACGTTGTCCCACGTTGTCCCACGTTGTCCCACGTTGTCCCACGTTGTCCCACGTTGTCCCACGTTGTCCCACGTTGTCCCACGTTGTCCCACGGTGTCCAACGATGTCCAACGGTGTCCAACGGTGTCCCACGGTGTCCAACGGTGTCCCACGTTGTCCCACGTTGTCCCACGTTGTCCCACGTTGTCCCACGTTGTCCCACGTTGTCCCACGTTGTCCAACGATGTCCAACGGTGTCCCACGTTGTCCCACGTTGTTCCATGGTTTCCCACGTTGTCCCACGTTGTCCCACGTTGTCCCACGTTGTCCCACGTTGTCCCACGTTGTCCCACGTTGTCCCACGTTGTCCCACGTTGTCCCACGTTGTCCCACGGTGTCCAACGATGTCCAACGGTGTCCAACGGTGTCCCACGGTGTCCAACGGTGTCCCACGTTGTCCCACGTTGTTCCATGGTTTCCCACGTTGTCCCACGTTGTCCCACGTTGTCCCACGGTGTCCAACGATGTCCAACGGTGTCCAACGGTGTCCAACGGTGTCCAACGGTGTCCCACGTTGTCCCACGTTGTCCCACGTTGTCCCACGGTGTCCAACGATGTCCAACGGTGTCCCAAGTTGTCCCACGTTGTCCCACGATGTCCCACGTTGTCCCACGTTGTCCCACGTTGTCCCACGTTGTCCCACGGTGTCCAACGATGTCCAACGGTGTCCCACGTTGTCCAACGGTGTCCCACGTTGTCCCACGTTGTCCCACGTTGTCCAACGGTGTCCCACGTTGTCCCACGTTGTCCCACGTTGTCCCACGTTGTCCCACGATGTCCCACGTTGTCCCACGTTGTCCCACGTTGTCCCACGTTGTCCCACGTTGTCCCACGTTGTCCCACGTTGTCCCACGTTGTTCCACGTTGTCCCACGTTGTCCCACGGTGTCCAACGATGTCCAACGGTGTCCAACGGTGTCCCACGGTGTCCAACGGTGTCCCCACGTTGTCCCACGTTGTCCCACGTTGTCCCACGTTGTCCCACGTTGTCCCACGTTGTCCCACGGTGTCCAACGATGTCCAACGGTGTCCCACGTTGTCCCACGTTGTCCCACGTTGTCCCACGTTGTCCCACGTTGTCCCACGTTGTCCCACGTTGTCCCACGTTGTCCCACGTTGTCCCACGTTGTCCCACGGTGTCCAACGATGTCCAACGGTGTCCCACGTTGTCCCACGTTGTCCCACGTTGTCCCCCGTTGTCCCACGTTGTCCCACGTTGTCCCACGTGGTCCCACGTTGTCCCACGTTGTCCCACGGTGTCCAACGATGTCCAACGGTGTCCCACGTTGTCCAACGGTGTCCCACGTTGTCCCACGTTGTCCCACGTTGTCCCACGTTGTCCCACGATGTCCCACGTTGTCCCACGTTGTCCCACGTTGTCCCACGTTGTCCCACGTTGTCCCACGTTGTCCCACGTGGTCCCACGTTGTCCCACGTTGTCCCACGGTGTCCAACGATGTCCAACGGTGTCCCACGTTGTCCAACGGTGTCCCACGTTGTCCAACGGTGTCCCACGTTGTCCCACGTTGTCCCACGTTGTCCCACGTTGTCCCACGTTGTCCCACGTTGTCCCACGTTGTCCCACGTTGTCCCACGTTGTCCCACGTTGTCCCACGTTGTCCCACGTTGTCCCACGTTGTCCCACGTTGTCCCACGTTGTCCCACGGTGTCCAACGATGTCCCACGGTGTCCAACGGTGTCCCACGGTGTCCAACGGTGTCCCACGTTTTCCCACGTTGTCCCACGTTGTCCCACGTTGTCCCACGTTGTCCCACGTTGTCCCACGATGTCCCACGTTGTCCCACGTTGTCCCACGTTGTCCCACGATGTCCCACGTTGTCCCACGTTGTCCCACGTTGTCCCACGTTGTCCCACGATGTCCCACGTTGTCCCACGTTGTCCCACGTTGTCCCACGTTGTCCCACGTTGTCCCACGTTGTCCCACGTTGTCCCACGTTGTCCCACGTTGTCCCACGTTGTCCCACGTTGTCCCACGTTGTCCCACGGTGTCCAACGATGTCCAACGGTGTCCAACGGTGTCCCACGCTGTCCAACGGTGTCCCACGTTGTCCCACGTTGTCCCACGATGTCCCACGTTGTCCCACGTTGTCCCACGTTGTCCCACGTTGTCCCACGGTGTCCAACGATGTCCAACGGTGTCCAACGGTGTCCCACGGTGTCCAACGGTGTCCCACGTTGTCCCACGTTGTCCCACGTTGTCCCACGTTGTCCCACGTTGTCCCACGATGTCCCACGTTGTCCCACGTTGTCCCACGTTGTCCCACGTTGTCCCACGTTGTCCCACGTTGTCCCACGGTGTCCAACGATGTCCAACGGTGTCCAACGGTGTCCAACGGTGTCCAACGATGTCCAACGATGTCCAACGATGTCCAACGGTGTCCAACGATGTCCAACGATGTCCAACGGTGTCCCACGATGTCCAACGATGTCCAACGATGTCCAACGGTGTCCAACGATGTCCAACGGTGTCCAACGATGTCCAACGATGTCCAACGGTGTCCCACGTTGTCCCACGTTGTTCCATGGTTTCCCACGTTGTCCCACGTTGTCCCACGTTGTCCCACGTTGTCCCACGTTGTCCCACGGTGTCCCACGGTGTCCAACGATGTCCAACGGTGTCCCACGTTGTCCCACGTTGTCCCACGTTGTCCCACGTTGTCCCACGTTGTCCCACGATGTCCCACGTTGTCCCACGTTGTCCCACGTTGTCCCAAGTTGTCCCACGTTGTCCCACGTTGTCCCACGTTGTCCCACGTGGTCCCACGTTGTCCCACGTTGTCCCACGGTGTCCAACGATGTCCCACGTTGTCCCACGTTGTCCAACGTTGTCCAACGATGTCCAACGGTGTCCCACGTTGTCCCACGTTGTTCCATGGTTTCCCACGTTGTCCCACGTTGTCCCACGTTGTCCCACGGTGTCCAACGATGTCCAACGGTGTCCCACGTTGTCCCACGTTGTCCCACGTTGTCCCACGTTGTCCCACGTTGTCCCACGTTGTCCCACGTTGCCCCACGTTGTCCCACGTTGTCCCACGTTGTCCCACGTTGTCCCACGTTGTCCCACGTTGTCCCACGTTGTCCCACGATGTCCCACGTTGTCCCACGTTGTCCCACGTTGTCCCACGTTGTCCCACGTTGTCCCACGTTGTCCCACGTTGTCCCACGTTGTCCCACGTTGTCCCACGTTGTCCCACGTTGTCCCACGTTGTCCCACGTTGTCCCACGATGTCCCACGTTGTCCCACGTTGTCCCACGTTGTCCCACGTTGTCCCACGGTGTCCAACGATGTCCAACGGTGTCCAACGGTGTCCCACGGTGTCCCACGGTGTCCCACGTTGTCCCACGTTGTCCCACGTTGTCCCACGTTGTCCCACGTTGTCCCACGATGTCCCACGTTGTCCGACGTTGTCCCACGTTGTCCCACGTTGTCCCACGTTGTCCCACGTTGTCCCACGTTGTCCCACGTTGTCCCACGTTGTCCGACGTTGTCCCACGTTGTCCCACGTTGTCCCACGTTGTCCCACGGTGTCCAACGATGTCCAACGATGTCCAACGGTGTCCCACGTTGTCCCACGTTGTTCCATGGTTTCCCACGTTGTCCCATGTTGTCCCACGTTGTCCCACGGTGTCCAACGATGTCCAACGGTGTCCAACGGTGTCCAACGGTGTCCAACGGTGTCCCACGTTGTCCCACGTTGTCCCACGTTGTCCCACGTTGTCCCACGTTGTCCCACGATGTCCCACGTTGTCCCACGTTGTCCCACGTTGTCCCACGATGTCCCACGTTGTCCCACGTTGTCCCACGTTGTCCCACGTTGTCCCACGATGTCCCACGTTGTCCCACGTTGTCCCACGTTGTCCCACGTTGTCCCACGGTGTCCAACGATGTCCAACGGTGTCCAACGGTGTCCCACGGTGTCCAACGGTGTCCCACGTTGTCCCACGTTGTCCCACGTTGTCCCACGTTGCCCCACGTTGTCCCACGATGTCCCACGTTGTCCCACGTTGTCCGACGTTGTCCCACGTTGTCCCACGTTGTCCCACGTTGTCCCACGGTGTCCAACGATGTCCAACGATGTCCAACGGTGTCCCACGTTGTCCCACGTTGTTCCATGGTTTCCCACGTTGTCCCACGTTGTCCCACGTTGTCCCACGGTGTCCAACGATGTCCAACGGTGTCCAACGGTGTCCAACGGTGTCCAACGGTGTCCCACGGTGTCCAACGATGTCCAACGGTGTCCCACGTTGTCCAACGGTGTCCCACGTTGTCCCACGTTGTCCCACGTTGTCCCACGTTGTCCCACGTTGTCCCACGTTGTCCCACGTTGTCCCACGTTGTCCCACGTTGTCCCGCGTTGTCCCACGGTGTCCAACGATGTCCAACGGTGTCCAACGGTGTCCCACGGTGTCCAACGGTGTCCCACGTTGTCCCACGTTGTCCCACGTTGTCCCACGTTGTCCCACGTTGTCCCACGTTGTCCAACGATGTCCAACGGTGTCCCACGTTGTCCCACGTTGTTCCATGGTTTCCCACGTTGTCCCACGTTGTCCCACGTTGTCCCACGTTGTCCCACGTTGTCCCACGGTGTCCCACGGTGTCCAACGATGTCCAACGGTGTCCCACGTTGTCCCACGTTGTCCCACGATGTCCCACGTTGTCCCACGTTGTCCCACGTTGTCCCACCTTGTCCCACGTTGTCCCACGTTGTCCCACGTTGTCCCACGTTGTCCCACGTTGTCCCACGTTGTCCCACGTTGTCCCACGTTGTCCCACGTTGTCCCACGTTGTCCCACGGTGTCCCACGGTGTCCAACGATGTCCAACGGTGTCCCACGTTGTCCCACGTTGTCCCACGATGTCCCACGTTGTCCCACGTTGTCCCACGTTGTCCCACGTTGTCCCACGTTGTCCCACGTTGTCCCACGTGGTCCCACGTTGTCCCACGTTGTCCCACGGTGTTCAACGATGTCCAACGGTGTCCCACGTTGTCCAACGGTGTCCCACGTTGTCCCACGTTGTCCCACGTTGTCCCACGTTGTCCCACGATGTCCCACGTTGTCCCACGTTGTCCCACGTTGTCCCACGTTGTCCCACGTTGTCCCACGTTGTCCCACGTTGTCCCACGTTGTCCCACGTTGTCCCACGTTGTCCCACGTTGTCCCACGGTGTCCAACGATGTCCAACGGTGTCCAACGGTGTCCCACGGTGTCCAACGGTGTCCCACGTTGTCCCACGTTGTCCCACGTTGTCCCACGTTGTCCCACGTTGTCCCACGTTGTCCCACGATGTCCCACGTTGTCCCACGTTGTCCCACGTTGTCCCACGATGTCCCACGTTGTCCCACGTTGTCCCACGTTGTCCCACGTTGTCCCACGATGTCCCACGTTGTCCCACGTTGTCCCACGTTGTCCCACGTTGTCCCACGGTGTCCAACGATGTCCAACGGTGTCCAACGGTGTCCCACGGTGTCCAACGGTGTCCCACGTTGTCCCACGTTGTCCCACGTTGTCCCACGTTGCCCCACGTTGTCCCACGATGTCCCACGTTGTCCCACGTTGTCCGACGTTGTCCCACGTTGTCCCACGTTGTCCCACGTTGTCCCACGGTGTCCAACGATGTCCAACGATGTCCAACGGTGTCCCACGTTGTCCCACGTTGTTCCATGGTTTCCCACGTTGTCCCACGTTGTCCCACGTTGTCCCACGGTGTCCAACGATGTCCAACGGTGTCCAACGGTGTCCAACGGTGTCCAACGGTGTCCCACGGTGTCCAACGATGTCCAACGGTGTCCCACGTTGTCCAACGGTGTCCCACGTTGTCCCACGTTGTCCCACGTTGTCCCACGTTGTCCCACGTTGTCCCACGTTGTCCCACGTTGTCCCGCGTTGTCCCACGGTGTCCAACGATGTCCAACGGTGTCCAACGGTGTCCCACGGTGTCCAACGGTGTCCCACGTTGTCCCACGTTGTCCCACGTTGTCCCACGTTGTCCCACGTTGTCCCACGTTGTCCAACGATGTCCAACGGTGTCCCACGTTGTCCCACGTTGTTCCATGGTTTCCCACGTTGTCCCACGTTGTCCCACGTTGTCCCACTTTGTCCCACGTTGTCCCACGGTGTCCCACGGTGTCCAACGATGTCCAACGGTGTCCCACGTTGTCCCACGTTGTCCCACGATGTCCCACGTTGTCCCACGTTGTCCCACGTTGTCCCACGTTGTCCCACGTTGTCCCACGTTGTCCCACGTTGTCCCACGTGGTCCCACGTTGTCCCACGTTGTCCCACGGTGTCCAACGATGTCCAACGGTGTCCCACGTTGTCCAGCGGTGTCCCACGTTGTCCCACGTTGTCCCACGTTGTCCCACGATGTCCCACGTTGTCCCACGTTGTCCCACGTTGTCCCACGTTGTCCCACGTTGTCCCACGGTGTCCAACGATGTCCCACGTTGTCCCACGTTGTCCCACGTTGTCCCACGTTGTCCCACGATGTCCCACGTTGTCCCACGTTGTCCCACGTTGTCCCACGTTGTCCCACGTTGTCCCACGTTGTCCAACGATGTCCAACGGTGTCCCACGTTGTCCCACGTTGTTCCATGGTTTCCCACGTTGTCCCACGTTGTCCCACGTTGTCCCACGGTGTCCAACGATGTCCAACGGTGTCCAACGGTGTCCAACGGTGTCCAACGGTGTCCCACGTTGTCCCACGTTGTCCCACGTTGTCCCACGGTGTCCAACGATGTCCAACGGTGTCCCACGTTGTCCCACGTTGGCCCACGTTGTCCCACGTTGTCCCACGTTGTCCCACGATGTCCCACGTTGTCCCACGTTGTCCCACGTTGTCCCACGTTGTCCCACGATGTCCCACGTTGTCCCACGTTGTCCCACGTTGTCCCACGTTGTCCCACGATGTCCCACGTTGTCCCACGTTGTCCCACGTTGTCCCACGGTGTCCAACGATGTCCAACGGTGTCCAACGGTGTCCCACGGTGTCCAACGGTGTCCCACGTTGTCCCACGTTGTCCCACGTTGTCCCACGTTGTCCCACGTTGTCCCACGATGTCCCACGTTGTCCCACGTTGTCCCACGTTGTCCCACGTTGTCCCACGTTGTCCCACGTTGTCCCACGTTGTCCCACGGTGTCCCACGTTGTCCCACGTTGTCCCACGTTGTCCCACGTTGTCCCACGTTGTCCCACGTTGTCCCACGGTGTCCAACGATGTCCAACGGTGTCCAACGGTGTCCAACGTTGTCCCACGTTGTCCCACGTTGTCCCACGTTGTCCCACGTTGTCCCACGTTGTCCAACGATGTCCAACGGTGTCCAACGGTGTCCCACGTTGTCCCACGTTGTCCCACGTTGTCCCACGTTGTCCCACGTTGTCCCACGTTGTCCAACGATGTCCAACGGTGTCCCCCGTTGTCCCACGTTGTCCCACGTTGTCCCACGTTGTCCCACGTTGTCCCACGTTGTCCCACGTTGTCCCACGTTGTCCCACGATGTCCCACGTTGTCCCACGTTGTCCCACGTTGTCCCACGTTGTCCCACGTTGTCCCACGTTGTCCCACGTTGTCCCACGTTGTCCCACGATGTCCCACGTTGTCCCACGTTGTCCCACGTTGTCCCACGTTGTCCCACGTTGTCCCACGTTGTCCCACGTTGTCCCACGTTGTCCCACGTTGTCCCACGTTGTCCGACGTTGTCCCACGTTGTCCCACGTTGTCCCACGTTGTCCCACGGTGTCCAACGATGTCCAACGATGTCCAACGGTGTCCCACGTTGTCCCACGTTGTTCCATGGTTTCCCACGTTGTCCCACGATGTCCCACGTTGTCCCACGTTGTCCCACGTTGTGCCACGATGTCCCACGTTGTCCCACGTTGTCCCACGTTGTCCCACGTTGTCCCACGATGTCCCACGTTGTCCCACGTTGTCCCACGTTGTCCCACGATGTCCCACGTTGTCCCACGTTGTCCCACGTTGTCCCACGTTGTCCCACGATGTCCCACGTTGTCCCACGTTGTCCCACGTTGTCCCACGTTGTCCCACGGTGTCCAACGATGTCCAACGGTGTCCAACGGTGTCCCACGGTGTCCAACGGTGTCCCACGTTGTCCCACGTTGTCCCACGTTGTCCCACGTTGTCCCACGTTGTCCCACGATGTCCCACGTTGTCCCACGTTGTCCGACGTTGTCCCACGTTGTCCCACGTTGTCCCACGTTGTCCCACGGTGTCCAACGATGTCCAACGATGTCCAACGGTGTCCCACGTTGTCCCACGTTGTTCCATGGTTTCCCACGTTGTCCCACGTTGTCCCACGTTGTCCCACGGTGTCCAACGATGTCCAACGGTGTCCAACGGTGTCCAACGGTGTCCAACGGTGTCCCACGTTGTCCCACTTTGTCCCACGTTGTCCCACGTTGTCCCACGTTGTCCCACGATGTCCCACGTTGTCCCACGTTGTCCCACGTTGTCCCACGATGTCCCACGTTGTCCCACGTTGTCCCACGTTGTCCCACGTTGTCCCACGATGTCCCACGTTGTCCCACGTTGTCCCACGTTGTCCCACGTTGTCCCACGGTGTCCAACGATGTCCAACGGTGTCCAACGGTGTCCCACGGTGTCCCACGGTGTCCCACGTTGTCCCACGTTGTCCCACGTTGTCCCACGTTGTCCCACGTTGTCCCACGATGTCCCACGTTGTCCCACGTTGTCCCACGTTGTCCCACGTTGTCCCACGTTGTCCCACGTTGTCCTACGGTGTCCAACGATGTCCAACGGTGTCCAACGGTGTCCAACGGTGTCCAACGATGTCCAACGATGTCCAACGATGTCCAACGGTGTCCAACGATGTCCAACGATGTCCAACGGTGTCCCACGATGTCCAACGATGTCCAACGATGTCCAACGGTGTCCAACGATGTCCAACGGTGTCCAACGATGTCCAACGATGTCCAACGGTGTCCCACGTTGTCCCACGTTGTTCCATGGTTTCCCACGTTGTCCCACGTTGTCCCACGTTGTCCCACGTTGTCCCACGTTGTCCCACGGTGTCCCACGGTGTCCAACGATGTCCAACGCTGTCCCACGTTGTCCCACGTTGTCCCACGTTGTCCCACGTTGTCCCACGTTGTCCCACGATGTCCCACGTTGTCCCACGTTGTCCCACGTTGTCCCACGTTGTCCCACGTGGTCCCACGTTGTCCCACGTTGTCCCACGGTGTCCAACGATGTCCCACGTTGTCCCACGTTGTCCAACGTTGTCCAACGATGTCCAACGGTGTCCCACGTTGTCCCACGTTGTTCCATGGTTTCCCACGTTGTCCCACGTTGTCCCACGTTGTCCCACGGTGTCCAACGATGTCCAACGGTGTCCCACGTTGTCCCACGTTGTCCCACGTTGTCCCACGTTGTCCCACGGTGTCCAACGATGTCCAACGGTGTCCAACGGTGTCCCACGGTGTCCAACGGTGTCCCACGTTGTCCCACGTTGTCCCACGTTGTCCCACGTTGTCCCACGTTGTCCCACGATGTCCCACGTTGTCCCACGTTGTCCGACGTTGTCCCACGTTGTCCCACGTTGTCCCACGTTGTCCCACGGTGTCCAACGATGTCCAACGATGTCCAACGGTGTCCCACGTTGTCCCACGTTGTTCCATGGTTTCCCACGTTGTCCCACGTTGTCCCACGTTGTCCCACGGTGTCCAACGATGTCCAACGGTGTCCAACGGTGTCCAACGGTGTCCAACGGTGTCCCACGTTGTCCCACTTTGTCCCACGTTGTCCCACGTTGTCCCACGTTGTCCCACGATGTCCCACGTTGTCCCACGTTGTCCCACGTTGTCCCACGATGTCCCACGTTGTCCCACGTTGTCCCACGTTGTCCCACGTTGTCCCACGATGTCCCACGTTGTCCCACGTTGTCCCACGTTGTCCCACGTTGTCCCACGGTGTCCAACGATGTCCAACGGTGTCCAACGGTGTCCCACGGTGTCCAACGGTGTCCCACGTTGTCCCACGTTGTCCCACGTTGTCCCACGTTGTCCCACGTTGTCCCACGATGTCCCACGTTGTCCCACGTTGTCCCACGTTGTCCCACGTTGTCCCACGTTGTCCCACGTTGTCCTACGGTGTCCAACGATGTCCAACGGTGTTCAACGGTGTCCAACGGTGTTCAACGATGTCCAACGATGTCCAACGATGTCCAACGGTGTCCAACGATGTCCAACGATGTCCAACGGTGTCCCACGATGTCCAACGATGTCCAACGATGTCCAACGGTGTCCAACGATGTCCAACGGTGTCCCACGATGTCCAACGATGTCCAACGGTGTCCCACGTTGTCCCACGTTGTTCCATGGTTTCCCACGTTGTCCCACGTTGTCCCACGTTGTCCCACGTTGTCCCACGTTGTCCCACGGTGTCCCACGGTGTCCAACGATGTCCAACGCTGTCCCACGTTGTCCCACGTTGTCCCACGTTGTCCCACGTTGTCCCACGTTGTCCCACGATGTCCCACGTTGTCCCACGTTGTCCCACGTTGTCCCACGTTGTCCCACGTGGTCCCACGTTGTCCCACGTTGTCCCACGGTGTCCAACGATGTCCCACGTTGTCCCACGTTGTCCAACGTTGTCCAACGATGTCCAACGGTGTCCCACGTTGTCCCACGTTGTTCCATGGTTTCCCACGTTGTCCCACGTTGTCCCACGTTGTCCCACGGTGTCCAACGATGTCCAACGGTGTCCCACGTTGTCCCACGTTGTCCCACGTTGTCCCACGTTGTCCCACGTTGTCCCACGTTGTCCCACGTTGCCCCACGTTGTCCCACGTTGTCCCACGTTGTCCCACGTTGTCCCACGTTGTCCCACGTTGTCCCACGTTGTCCCACGATGTCCCACGTTGTCCCACGTTGTCCCACGTTGTCCCACGTTGTCCCACGTTGTCCCACGTTGTCCCACGTTGTCCCACGTTGTCCCACGTTGTCCCACGTTGTCCCACGTTGTCCCACGTTGTCCCACGTTGTCCCACGTTGTCCCACGATGTCCCACGTTGTCCCACGTTGTCCCACGTTGTCCCACGTTGTCCCACGGTGTCCAACGATGTCCAACGGTGTCCAACGGTGTCCCACGGTGTCCAACGGTGTCCCACGTTGTCCCACGTTGTCCCACGTTGTCCCACGTTGTCCCACGTTGTCCCACGATGTCCCACGTTGTCCGACGTTGTCCCACGTTGTCCCACGTTGTCCCACGTTGTCCCACGTTGTCCCACGTTGTCCCACGTTGTCCCACGTTGTCCGACGTTGTCCCACGTTGTCCCACGTTGTCCCACGTTGTCCCACGGTGTCCAACGATGTCCAACGATGTCCAACGGTGTCCCACGTTGTCCCACGTTGTTCCATGGTTTCCCACGTTGTCCCATGTTGTCCCACGTTGTCCCACGGTGTCCAACGATGTCCAACGGTGTCCAACGGTGTCCAACGGTGTCCAACGGTGTCCCACGTTGTCCCACGTTGTCCCACGTTGTCCCACGTTGTCCCACGTTGTCCCACGATGTCCCACGTTGTCCCACGTTGTCCCACGTTGTCCCACGATGTCCCACGTTGTCCCACGTTGTCCCACGTTGTCCCACGTTGTCCCACGATGTCCCACGTTGTCCCACGTTGTCCCACGTTGTCCCACGTTGTCCCACGGTGTCCAACGATGTCCAACGGTGTCCAACGGTGTCCCACGGTGTCCAACGGTGTCCCACGTTGTCCCACGTTGTCCCACGTTGTCCCACGTTGCCCCACGTTGTCCCACGATGTCCCACGTTGTCCCACGTTGTCCGACGTTGTCCCACGTTGTCCCACGTTGTCCCACGTTGTCCCACGGTGTCCAACGATGTCCAACGATGTCCAACGGTGTCCCACGTTGTCCCACGTTGTTCCATGGTTTCCCACGTTGTCCCACGTTGTCCCACGTTGTCCCACGGTGTCCAACGATGTCCAACGGTGTCCAACGGTGTCCAACGGTGTCCAACGGTGTCCCACGGTGTCCAACGATGTCCAACGGTGTCCCACGTTGTCCAACGGTGTCCCACGTTGTCCCACGTTGTCCCACGTTGTCCCACGTTGTCCCACGTTGTCCCACGTTGTCCCACGTTGTCCCACGTTGTCCCACGTTGTCCCGCGTTGTCCCACGGTGTCCAACGATGTCCAACGGTGTCCAACGGTGTCCCACGGTGTCCAACGGTGTCCCACGTTGTCCCACGTTGTCCCACGTTGTCCCACGTTGTCCCACGTTGTCCCACGTTGTCCAACGATGTCCAACGGTGTCCCACGTTGTCCCACGTTGTTCCATGGTTTCCCACGTTGTCCCACGTTGTCCCACGTTGTCCCACGTTGTCCCACGTTGTCCCACGGTGTCCCACGGTGTCCAACGATGTCCAACGGTGTCCCACGTTGTCCCACGTTGTCCCACGATGTCCCACGTTGTCCCACGTTGTCCCACGTTGTCCCACCTTGTCCCACGTTGTCCCACGTTGTCCCACGTGGTCCCACGTTGTCCCACGTTGTCCCACGGTGTCCAACGATGTCCAACGGTGTCCCACGTTGTCCAACGGTGTCCCACGTTGTCCCACGTTGTCCCACGTTGTCCCACGTTGTCCCACGATGTCCCACGTTGTCCCACGTTGTCCCACGTTGTCCCACGTTGTCCCACGTTGTCCCACGGTGTCCAACGATGTCCCACGTTGTCCCACGTTGTCCCACGTTGTCCCACGTTGTCCCACGATGTCCCACGTTGTCCCACGTTGTCCCACGATGTCCCACGTTGTCCCACGTTGTCCCACGTTGTCCCACGGTGTCCAACGATGTCCAACGGTGTCCAACGGTGTCCCACGGTGTCCAACGGTGTCCCACGTTGTCCCACGTTGTCCCACGTTGTCCCACGTTGTCCCACGTTGTCCCACGATGTCCCACGTTGTCCCACGTTGTCCCACGTTGTCCCACGTTGTCCCACGTTGTCCCACGTTGTCCCACGTTGTCCCACGATGTCCCACGTTGTCCCACGTTGTCCCACGTTGTCCCACGTTGTCCCACGTTGTCCCACGTTGTCCCACGGTGTCCAACGATGTCCAACGGTGTCCAACGGTGTCCAACGTTGTCCCACGTTGTCCCACGTTGTCCCACGTTGTCCCACGTTGTCCCACGTTGTCCAACGATGTCCAACGGTGTCCAACGGTGTCCCACGTTGTCCCACGTTGTCCCACGTTGTCCCACGTTGTCCCACGTTGTCCCACGTTGTCCAACGATGTCCAACGGTGTCCCACGTTGTCCCACGTTGTCCCACGTTGTCCCACGTTGTCCCACGTTGTCCCACGTTGTCCCACGTTGTCCCACGTTGTCCCACGTTGTCCCACGTTGTCCCACGTTGTCCCACGTTGTCCGACGTTGTCCCACGTTGTCCCACGTTGTCCCACGTTGTCCCACGGTGTCCAACGATGTCCAACGATGTCCAACGGTGTCCCACGTTGTCCCACGTTGTTCCATGGTTTCCCACGTTGTCCCACGATGTCCCACGTTGTCCCACGTTGTCCCACGTTGTGCCACGATGTCCCACGTTGTCCCACGTTGTCCCACGTTGTCCCACGTTGTCCCACGATGTCCCACGTTGTCCCACGTTGTCCCACGTTGTCCCACGATGTCCCACGTTGTCCCACGTTGTCCCACGTTGTCCCACGTTGTCCCACGATGTCCCACGTTGTCCCACGTTGTCCCACGTTGTCCCACGTTGTCCCACGGTGTCCAACGATGTCCAACGGTGTCCAACGGTGTCCCACGGTGTCCAACGGTGTCCCACGTTGTCCCACGTTGTCCCACGTTGTCCCACGTTGTCCCACGTTGTCCCACGATGTCCCACGTTGTCCCACGTTGTCCGACGTTGTCCCACGTTGTCCCACGTTGTCCCACGTTGTCCCACGGTGTCCAACGATGTCCAACGATGTCCAACGGTGTCCCACGTTGTCCCACGTTGTTCCATGGTTTCCCACGTTGTCCCACGTTGTCCCACGTTGTCCCACGGTGTCCAACGATGTCCAACGGTGTCCAACGGTGTCCAACGGTGTCCAACGGTGTCCCACGTTGTCCCACTTTGTCCCACGTTGTCCCACGTTGTCCCACGTTGTCCCACGATGTCCCACGTTGTCCCACGTTGTCCCACGTTGTCCCACGATGTCCCACGTTGTCCCACGTTGTCCCACGTTGTCCCACGTTGTCCCACGATGTCCCACGTTGTCCCACGTTGTCCCACGTTGTCCCACGTTGTCCCACGGTGTCCAACGATGTCCAACGGTGTCCAACGGTGTCCCACGGTGTCCAACGGTGTCCCACGTTGTCCCACGTTGTCCCACGTTGTCCCACGTTGTCCCACGTTGTCCCACGATGTCCCACGTTGTCCCACGTTGTCCCACGTTGTCCCACGTTGTCCCACGTTGTCCCACGTTGTCCCACGGTGTCCAACGATGTCCAACGGTGTCCAACGGTGTCCAACGGTGTCCAACGATGTCCAACGATGTCCAACGATGTCCAACGGTGTCCAACGATGTCCAACGATGTCCAACGGTGTCCCACGATGTCCAACGATGTCCAACGATGTCCAACGGTGTCCAACGATGTCCAACGGTGTCCAACGATGTCCAACGATGTCCAACGGTGTCCCACGTTGTCCCACGTTGTTCCATGGTTTCCCACGTTGTCCCACGTTGTCCCACGTTGTCCCACGTTGTCCCACGTTGTCCCACGGTGTCCCACGGTGTCCAACGATGTCCAACGGTGTCCCACGTTGTCCCACGTTGTCCCACGTTGTCCCACGTTGTCCCACGTTGTCCCACGATGTCCCACGTTGTCCCACGTTGTCCCACGTTGTCCCAAGTTGTCCCACGTTGTCCCACGTTGTCCCACGTTGTCCCACGTGGTCCCACGTTGTCCCACGTTGTCCCACGGTGTCCAACGATGTCCCACGTTGTCCCACGTTGTCCAACGTTGTCCAACGATGTCCAACGGTGTCCCACGTTGTCCCACGTTGTTCCATGGTTTCCCACGTTGTCCCACGTTGTCCCACGTTGTCCCACGGTGTCCAACGTTGTCCAACGGTGTCCCACGTTGTCCCACGTTGTCCCACGTTGCCCCACGTTGTCCCACGTTGTCCCACGTTGTCCCACGTTGTCCCACGTTGTCCCACGTTGTCCCACGTTGTCCCACGATGTCCCACGTTGTCCCACGTTGTCCCACGTTGTCCCACGTTGTCCCACGTTGTCCCACGTTGTCCCACGTTGTCCCACGTTGTCCCACGTTGTCCCACGTTGTCCCACGTTGTCCCACGTTGTCCCACGTTGTCCCACGTTGTCCCACGATGTCCCACGTTGTCCCACGTTGTCCCACGTTGTCCCACGTTGTCCCACGGTGTCCAACGATGTCCAACGGTGTCCAACGGTGTCCCACGGTGTCCAACGGTGTCCCACGTTGTCCCACGTTGTCCCACGTTGTCCCACGTTGTCCCACGTTGTCCCACGATGTCCCACGTTGTCCGACGTTGTCCCACGTTGTCCCACGTTGTCCCACGTTGTCCCACGTTGTCCCACGTTGTCCCACGTTGTCCCACGTTGTCCGACGTTGTCCCACGTTGTCCCACGTTGTCCCACGTTGTCCCACGGTGTCCAACGATGTCCAACGATGTCCAACGGTGTCCCACGTTGTCCCACGTTGTTCCATGGTTTCCCACGTTGTCCCATGTTGTCCCACGTTGTCCCACGGTGTCCAACGATGTCCAACGGTGTCCAACGGTGTCCAACGGTGTCCAACGGTGTCCCACGTTGTCCCACGTTGTCCCACGTTGTCCCACGTTGTCCCACGTTGTCCCACGATGTCCCACGTTGTCCCACGTTGTCCCACGTTGTCCCACGATGTCCCACGTTGTCCCACGTTGTCCCACGTTGTCCCACGTTGTCCCACGATGTCCCACGTTGTCCCACGTTGTCCCACGTTGTCCCACGTTGTCCCACGGTGTCCAACGATGTCCAACGGTGTCCAACGGTGTCCCACGGTGTCCAACGGTGTCCCACGTTGTCCCACGTTGTCCCACGTTGTCCCACGTTGCCCCACGTTGTCCCACGATGTCCCACGTTGTCCCACGTTGTCCGACGTTGTCCCACGTTGTCCCACGTTGTCCCACGTTGTCCCACGGTGTCCAACGATGTCCAACGATGTCCAACGGTGTCCCACGTTGTCCCACGTTGTTCCATGGTTTCCCACGTTGTCCCACGTTGTCCCACGTTGTCCCACGGTGTCCAACGATGTCCAACGGTGTCCAACGGTGTCCAACGGTGTCCAACGGTGTCCCACGGTGTCCAACGATGTCCAACGGTGTCCCACGTTGTCCAACGGTGTCCCACGTTGTCCCACGTTGTCCCACGTTGTCCCACGTTGTCCCACGTTGTCCCACGTTGTCCCACGTTGTCCCACGTTGTCCCACGTTGTCCCGCGTTGTCCCACGGTGTCCAACGATGTCCAACGGTGTCCAACGGTGTCCCACGGTGTCCAACGGTGTCCCACGTTGTCCCACGTTGTCCCACGTTGTCCCACGTTGTCCCACGTTGTCCCACGTTGTCCAACGATGTCCAACGGTGTCCCACGTTGTCCCACGTTGTTCCATGGTTTCCCACGTTGTCCCACGTTGTCCCACGTTGTCCCACGTTGTCCCACGTTGTCCCACGGTGTCCCACGGTGTCCAACGATGTCCAACGGTGTCCCACGTTGTCCCACGTTGTCCCACGATGTCCCACGTTGTCCCACGTTGTCCCACGTTGTCCCACCTTGTCCCACGTTGTCCCACGTTGTCCCACGTGGTCCCACGTTGTCCCACGTTGTCCCACGGTGTCCAACGATGTCCAACGGTGTCCCACGTTGTCCAACGGTGTCCCACGTTGTCCCACGTTGTCCCACGTTGTCCCACGTTGTCCCACGATGTCCCACGTTGTCCCACGTTGTCCCACGTTGTCCCACGTTGTCCCACGTTGTCCCACGATGTCCAACGATGTCCCACGTTGTCCCACGTTGTCCCACGTTGTCCCACGTTGTCCCACGATGTCCCACGTTGTCCCACGTTGTCCCACGTTGTCCCACGTTGTCCCACGTTGTCCCACGTTGTCCAACGATGTCCAACGGTGTCCCACGTTGTCCCACGTTGTTCCATGGTTTCCCACGTTGTCCCACGTTGTCCCACGTTGTCCCACGGTGTCCCACGATGTCCAACGGTGTCCAACGGTGTCCAACGGTGTCCAACGGTGTCCCACGTTGTCCCACGTTGTCCCACGTTGTCCCACGGTGTCCAACGATGTCCAACGGTGTCCCACGTTGTCCCACGTTGGCCCACGTTGTCCCACGTTGTCCCACGTTGTCCCACGATGTCCCACGTTGTCCCACGTTGTCCCACGTTGTCCCACGTTGTCCCACGTTGTCCCACGTTGTCCCACGTTGTCCCACGTTGTCCCACGTTGTCCCACGTTGTCCCACGTTGTCCCACGTTGTCCCACGTTGTCCCACGTTGTCCCACGGTGTCCAACGGTGTCCAACGATGTCCCACGTTGTCCCACGTTGTCCCACGTTGTCCCACGTTGTCCCACGATGTCCCACGTTGTCCCACGTTGTCCCACGTTGTCCCACGTTGTCCCACGTTGTCCCACGATGTCCCACGTTGTCCCACGTTGTCCCACGTTGTCCCACGTTGTCCCACGTTGTCCCACGTTGTCCCACGTTGTCCCACGTTGTCCCACGGTGTCCAACGGTGTCCAACGGTGTCCCACGGTGTCCCACGTTGTCCCACGTTGTCCCACGTTGTCCCACGTTGTCCCACGTTGTCCCACGTTGTCCCACGTTGTCCCACGTTGTCCAACGATGTCCAACGGTGTCCCACGTTGTCCCACGTTGTTCCATGGTTTCCCACGTTGTCCCACGTTGTCCCACGTTGTCCCACGGTGTCCAACGATGTCCAACGGTGTCCAACGGTGTCCAACGGTGTCCAACGGTGTCCCACGTTGTCCCACGTTGTCCCACGTTGTCCCACGGTGTCCAACGATGTCCAACGGTGTCCCACGTTGTCCCACGTTGTCCCACGATGTCCCACGTTGTCCCACGTTGTCCCACGTTGTCCCACGTTGTCCAACGTTGTCCCACGTTGTCCCACGTTGTCCCACGTTGTCCCACGTTGTCCCACGTTGTCCCACGGTGTCCAACGATGTCCAACGGTGTCCAACGGTGTCCCACGTTGTCCCACGTTGTCCCACGTTGTCCCACGTTGTCCCACGTTGTCCCACGTTGTCCAACGATGTCCAACGGTGTCCCACGTTGTCCCACGTTGTCCCACGTTGTCCCACGTTGTCCCACGTTGTCCCACGTTGTCCCACGTTGTCCCACGTTGTCCCACGTGGTCCCACGTTGTCCCACGTTGTCCCACGTTGTCCCACGTTGTCCCACGGTGTCCAACGATGTCCCACGGTGTCCAACGATGTCCAACGGTGTCCAACGGTGTCCCACGTTGTCCCACGTTGTCCCACGTTGTCCCACGTTGTCCCACGTTGTCCCACGTTGTCCCACGTTGTCCCACGTTGTCCCACGTTGTCCCACGTTGTCCGACGTTGTCCCACGTTGTCCCACGTTGTCCCACGTTGTCCCACGGTGTCCAACGATGTCCAACGATGTCCAACGGTGTCCCACGTTGTCCCACGTTGTTCCATGGTTTCCCACGTTGTCCCACGTTGTCCCACGTTGTCCCACGGTGTCCAACGATGTCCAACGGTGTCCAACGGTGTCCAACGGTGTCCAACGGTGTCCCACGGTGTCCAACGATGTCCAACGGTGTCCCACGTTGTCCAACGGTGTCCCACGTTGTCCCACGTTGTCCCACGTTGTCCCACGTTGTCCCACGTTGTCCCACGTTGTCCCACGTTGTCCCACGTTGTCCCACGTTGTCCCACGTTGTCCCACGGTGTCCAACGATGTCCAACGGTGTCCAACGGTGTCCCACGGTGTCCAACGGTGTCCCACGTTGTCCCACGTTGTCCCACGTTGTCCCACGTTGTCCCACGTTGTCCCACGTTGTCCAACGATGTCCAACGGTGTCCCACGTTGTCCCACGTTGTTCCATGGTTTCCCACGTTGTCCCACGTTGTCCCACGTTGTCCCACGTTGTCCCACGTTGTCCCACGGTGTCCCACGGTGTCCAACGATGTCCAACGGTGTCCCACGTTGTCCCACGTTGTCCCACGATGTCCCACGTTGTCCCACGTTGTCCCACGTTGTCCCACCTTGTCCCACGTTGTCCCACGTTGTCCCACGTGGTCCCACGTTGTCCCACGTTGTCCCACGGTGTCCAACGATGTCCAACGGTGTCCCACGTTGTCCAACGGTGTCCCACGTTGTCCCACGTTGTCCCACGTTGTCCCACGTTGTCCCACGTTGTCCCACGTTGTCCCACGTTGTCCCACGTTGTCCCACGTTGTCCCACGTTGTCCCACGATGTCCAACGATGTCCCACGTTGTCCCACGTTGTCCCACGTTGTCCCACGTTGTCCCACGATGTCCCACGTTGTCCCACGTTGTCCCACGTTGTCCCACGTTGTCCCACGTTGTCCCACGTTGTCCAACGATGTCCAACGGTGTCCCACGTTGTCCCACGTTGTTCCATGGTTTCCCACGTTGTCCCACGTTGTCCCACGTTGTCCCACGGTGTCCAACGATGTCCAACGGTGTCCAACGGTGTCCAACGGTGTCCAACGGTGTCCCACGTTGTCCCACGTTGTCCCACGTTGTCCCACGGTGTCCAACGATGTCCAACGGTGTCCCACGTTGTCCCACGTTGGCCCACGTTGTCCCACGTTGTCCCACGTTGTCCCACGATGTCCCACGTTGTCCCACGTTGTCCCACGTTGTCCCACGTTGTCCCACGTTGTCCCACGTTGTCCCACGTTGTCCCACGTTGTCCCACGTTGTCCCACGTTGTCCCACGTTGTCCCACGTTGTCCCACGTTGTCCCACGTTGTCCCACGGTGTCCAACGGTGTCCAACGATGTCCCACGTTGTCCCACGTTGTCCCACGTTGTCCCACGTTGTCCCACGATGTCCCACGTTGTCCCACGTTGTCCCACGTTGTCCCACGTTGTCCCACGTTGTCCCACGATGTCCCACGTTGTCCCACGTTGTCCCACGTTGTCCCACGTTGTCCCACGTTGTCCCACGTTGTCCCACGTTGTCCCACGTTGTCCCACGGTGTCCCACGGTGTCCAACGGTGTCCCACGGTGTCCCACGTTGTCCCACGTTGTCCCACGTTGTCCCACGTTGTCCCACGTTGTCCCACGTTGTCCCACGTTGTCCCACGTTGTCCAACGATGTCCAACGGTGTCCCACGTTGTCCCACGTTGTTCCATGGTTTCCCACGTTGTCCCACGTTGTCCCACGTTGTCCCACGGTGTCCAACGATGTCCAACGGTGTCCAACGGTGTCCAACGGTGTCCAACGGTGTCCCACGTTGTCCCACGTTGTCCCACGTTGTCCCACGGTGTCCAACGATGTCCAACGGTGTCCCACGTTGTCCCACGTTGTCCCACGATGTCCCACGTTGTCCCACGTTGTCCCACGTTGTCCCACGTTGTCCAACGTTGTCCCACGTTGTCCCACGTTGTCCCACGTTGTCCCACGTTGTCCCACGTTGTCCCACGGTGTCCAACGATGTCCAACGGTGTCCAACGGTGTCCCACGTTGTCCCACGTTGTCCCACGTTGTCCCACGTTGTCCCACGTTGTCCCATGTTGTCCAACGATGTCCAACGGTGTCCCACGTTGTCCCACGTTGTCCCACGTTGTCCCACGTTGTCCCACGTTGTCCCACGTTGTCCCACGTTGTCCCACGTTGTCCCACGTGGTCCCACGTTGTCCCACGTTGTCCCACGTTGTCCCACGTTGTCCAACGGTGTCCAACGATGTCCCACGGTGTCCAACGATGTCCAACGGTGTCCAACGGTGTCCCACGTTGTCCCACGTTGTCCCACGTTGTCCCACGTTGTCCCACGTTGTCCCACGTTGTCCCACGTTGTCCCACGTTGTCCCACGTTGTCCCACGTTGTCCCACGTTGTCCCACGTTGTCCCACGTTGTCCCACGTTGTCCCACGGTGTCCCACGGTGTCCAACGATGTCCAACGGTGTCCCACGTTGTCCCACGTTGTCCCACGATGTCCCACGTTGTCCCACGTTGTCCCACGTTGTCCCACGTTGTCCCACGTTGTCCCACGTTGTCCCACGTGGTCCCACGTTGTCCCACGTTGTCCCACGGTGTCCAACGATGTCCAACGGTGTCCCACGTTGTCCAACGGTGTCCCACGTTGTCCCACGTTGTCCCACGTTGTCCCACGTTGTCCCACGATGTCCCACGTTGTCCCACGTTGTCCCACGTTGTCCCACGTTGTCCCACGTTGTCCCACGTTGTCCCACGTTGTCCCACGTTGTCCCACGTTGTCCCACGTTGTCCCACGTTGTCCCACGGTGTCCAACGATGTCCAACGGTGTCCAACGGTGTCCCACGGTGTCCAACGGTGTCCCACGTTGTCCCACGTTGTCCCACGTTGTCCCACGTTGTCCCACGTTGTCCCACGTTGTCCCACGTTGTCCCACGTTGTCCCACGTTGTCCACGTTGTCCCACGGTGTCCAACGATGTCCAACGGTGTCCACGGTGTCCCACGGTGTCCAACGGTGTCCCACGTTGTCCCACGTTGTTCCACGGTTTCCCACGTTGTCCCACGTTGTCCCACGTTGTCCCACGGTGTCCAACGATGTCCAACGGTGTCCAACGGTGTCCAACGGTGTCCAACGGTGTCCCACGTTGTCCCACGTTGTCCCACGTTGTCCCACGGTGTCCAACGATGTCCAACGGTGTCCCACGTTGTCCCACGTTGTCCCACGATGTCCCACGTTGTCCCACGTTGTCCCACGTTGTCCCACGTTGTCCCACGGTGTCCAACGATGTCCAACGGTGTCCCACGTTGTCCAACGGTGTCCCACGTTGTCCCACGTTGTCCCACGTTGTCCAACGGTGTCCCACGTTGTCCCACGTTGTCCCACGTTGTCCCACGTTGTCCCACGATGTCCCACGTTGTCCCACGTTGTCCCACGTTGTCCCACGTTGTCCCACGTTGTCCCACGTTGTCCCACGTTGTCCCACGTTGTTCCACGTTGTCCCACGTTGTCCCACGGTGTCCAACGATGTCCAACGGTGTCCAACGGTGTCCCACGGTGTCCAACGGTGTCCCACGTTGTCCCACGTTGTCCCACGTTGTCCCACGTTGTCCCACGTTGTCCACGTTGTCCCACGGTGTCCAACGATGTCCAACGGTGTCCCACGTTGTCCCACGTTGTCCCACGATGTCCCACGTTGTCCCACGTTGTCCCACGTTGTCCCACGTTGTCCCACGTTGTCCCACGTTGTCCCACGTTGTCCCACGTTGTCCAACGATGTCCAACGGTGTCCCACGTTGTCCCACGTTGTCCCACGTTGTCCCCCGTTGTCCCACGTTGTCCCACGTTGTCCCACGTGGTCCCACGTTGTCCCACGTTGTCCCACGGTGTCCAACGATGTCCAACGGTGTCCCACGTTGTCCAACGGTGTCCCACGTTGTCCCACGTTGTCCCACGTTGTCCCACGTTGTCCACGATGTCCCACGTTGTCCCACGGTGTCCCACGTTGTCCCACGTTGTCCCACGTTGTCCCACGTTGTCCCACGTTGTCCCACGTTGTCCCACGTTGTCCCACGTTGTCCCACGTTGTCCCACGGTGTCCAACGATGTCCAACGGTGTCCAACGGTGTCCCACGGTGTCCAACGGTGTCCCACGTTGACCCACGTTGTCCCACGTTGTCCCACGTTGTCCCACGTTGTCCCACGTTGTCCCACGTTGTCCCACGTTGTCCCACGTTGTCCCACGTTGTCCCACGTTGTCCCACGTTGTCCCACGGTGTCCCACGGTGTCCAACGATGTCCAACGGTGTCCCACGTTGTCCCACGTTGTCCCACGATGTCCCACGTTGTCCCACGTTGTCCCACGTTGTCCCACGTTGTCCCACGTTGTCCCACGTTGTCCCACGTGGTCCCACGTTGTCCCACGTTGTCCCACGGTGTCCAACGATGTCCAACGGTGTCCCACGTTGTCCAACGGTGTCCCACGTTGTCCAACGGTGTCCCACGTTGTCCCACGTTGTCCCACGTTGTCCCACGATGTCCC
>NW_025963760.1:0-25333 GCF_910591885.1 Bombus terrestris
GACAACGTGGGACAACGTGGGACAACGTGGGACACCGTTGGACATCGTTGGACACCGTGGGACAACGTGGGACAACGTGGGACAACGTGGGACACCGTTGGACACCGTTGGACATCGTTGGACATCGTTGGACATCGTGGGACACCGTTGGACATCGTTGGACACCGTTGGACACCGTTGGACATCGTTGGACATCGTTGGACATCGTGGGACACCGTTGGACATCGTTGGACATCGTTGGACAACGTGGGACATCGTGGGACAACGTGGGACAACGTGGGACATCGTGGGACAACGTGGGACAACGTGGGACAACGTGGGACAACGTGGGACAACGTGGGACAACGTGGGACACCGTTGGACAACGTGGACACCGTTGGACATCGTTGGACAACGTGGGACAACGTGGGACAACGTGGGACAACGTGGGACAACGTGGGACACCGTTGGACACCGTGGGACAACGTGGGACAACGTGGGACAACGTGGGACAACGTGGGACAACGTAGGACAACGTGGGACAACGTGGGACAACGTGGGACACCGTTGGACAACGTGGGACACCGTTGGACATCGTTGGACAACGTGGGACAACGTGGGACAACGTGGGACAACGTGGGACACCGTTGGACACCGTGGGACACCGTTGGACAATGTGGGACAACGTGGGACACCGTTGGACACCGTGGGACAACGTGGGACAACGTGGGACAACGTGGGACAACGTGGGACAACGTGGGACAACGTGGGACAACGTGGGACAACGTGGGACAACGTGGGACAACGTGGGACATCGTGGGACAACGTGGGACAACGTGGGACAACGTGGGACAACGTGGGACAACGTGGGACAACGTGGACAACGTGGGACAACGTGGGACATCGTGGGACAACGTGGGACAACGTGGGACAACGTGGGACAACGTGGGACAACGTGGGACACCGTTGGACATCGTTGGACACCGTGGGACAACGTGGGACAACGTGGACAACGTGGACACCGTTGGACACCGTTGGACATCGTTGGACATCGTTGGACATCGTGGGACACCGTTGGACATCGTTGGACACCGTTGGACACCGTTGGACATCGTTGGACATCGTTGGACATCGTGGGACACCGTTGGACATCGTTGGACATCGTTGGACAACGTGGGACATCGTGGACAACGTGGGACAACGTGGGACAACGTGGGACAACGTGGGACAACGTGGGACATCGTGGGACAACGTGGGACAACGTGGGACAACGTGGGACAACGTGGGACAACGTGGGACAACGTGGGACAACGTGGGACAACGTGGGACAACGTGGGACACCGTTGGACAACGTGGGACACCGTTGGACATCGTTGGACAACGTGGGACAACGTGGGACAACGTGGGACAACGTGGGACAACGTGGGACAACGTGGGACACCGTTGGACACCGTGGGACACCGTTGGACACCGTTGGACATCGTTGGACACCGTGGGACAACGTGGGACAACGTGGGACAACGTGGGACAACGTGGGACAACGTGGGACAACGTGGGACAACGTGGGACAACGTGGGACAACGTGGGACAACGTGGGAAACGTGGGACAACGTGGGACAACGTGGGACAACGTGGGACACCGTGGGACAACGTGGGACAACGTGGGACAACGTGGGACAACGTGGGACAACGTGGGACAACGTGGGACAACGTGGGACAACGTGGGACAACGTGGGACAACGTGGGACAACGTGGGACAACGTGGGACAACGTGGGACATCGTGGGACAACGTGGGACAACGTGGGACAACGTGGGACAACGTGGGACACCGTTGGACATCGTTGGACACCGTGGGACAACGTGGGACAACGTGGGACAACGTGGGACACCGTTGGACACCGTTGGACATCGTTGGACATCGTTGGACATCGTGGGACACCGTTGGACATCGTTGGACACCGTTGGACACCGTTGGACATCGTTGGACATCGTTGGACATCGTGGGACACCGTTGGACATCGTTGGACATCGTTGGACAACGTGGGACATCGTGGGACAACGTGGGACAACGTGGGACAACGGGGGACAACGTGGGACAACGTGGGACATCGTGGGACAACGTGGGACAACGTGGGACAACGTGGGACAACGTGGGACAACGTGGGACAACGTGGGACACCGTTGGACAACGTGGGACACCGTTGGACATCGTTGGACAACGTGGGACAACGTGGGACAACGTGGGACAACGTGGGACAACGTGGGACACCGTTGGACACCGTGGGACAACGTGGGACAACGTGGGACAACGTGGGACAACGTAGGACAACGTGGGACAACGTGGGACAACGTGGGACACCGTTGGACAACGTGGGACACCGTTGGACATCGTTGGACAACGTGGGACAACGTGGGACAACGTGGGACAACGTGGGACAACGTGGGACACCGTTGGACATCGTTGGACACCGTGGGACAACGTGGGACAACGTGGGACAACGTGGGACACCGTTGGACACCGTTGGACATCGTTGGACATCGTTGGACATCGTGGGACACCGTTGGACATCGTTGGACACCGTTGGACACCGTTGGACATCGTTGGACATCGTTGGACATCGTGGACACCGTTGGACATCGTTGGACATCGTTGGACAACGTGGGACATCGTGGGACAACGTGGGACAACGTGGGACAACGTGGGACAACGTGGGACAACGTGGGACATCGTGGGACAACGTGGGACAACGTGGGACAACGTGGGACAACGTGGGACAACGTGGGACAACGTGGGACAACGTGGGACAACGTGGGACAACGTGGGACACCGTTGGACATCGTGGGACACCGTTGGACATCGTTGGACAACGTGGGACAACGTGGGACAACGTGGGACAACGTGGGACACCGTTGGACACCGTGGGACACCGTTGGACAATGTGGGACAACGTGGGACACCGTTGGACACCGTGGGACAACGTGGGACAACGTGGGACAACGTGGGACAACGTGGGACAACGTAGGACAACGTGGGACAACGTGGGACACCGTTGGACATCGTTGGACAACGTGGGACATCGTGGGACAACGTGGGACAACGTGGGACACCGTTGGACATCGTTGGACACCGTGGGACACCGTTGGACACCGTTGGACATCGTTGACACCGTGGGACACCGTGGGACACCGTTGGACAACGTGGGACAACGTGGGACACCGTTGGACACCGTGGGACAACGTGGGACAACGTGGGACAACGTGGGACAACGTGGGACACCGTAGGACAACGTGGGACAACGTGGGACACCGTTGGACATCGTTGGACAACGTGGGACATCGTGGGACAACGTGGGACAACGTGGGACAACGTGGGACAACGTGGGACACCGTTGGACACCGTTGGACACCGTTGGACACCGTTGGACATCGTTGGACACCGTGGGACAACGTGGGACAACGTGGGACAACGTGGGAAACCATGGAACAACGTGGGACAACGTGGGACACCGTTGGACATCGTTGGACAACGTGGGACAACGTGGGACACCGTTGGACATCGTTGGACACCGTGGGACAACGTGGGACAACGTGGGACAACGTGGGACACCGTTGGACACCGTTGGACACCGTTGGACACCGTTGGACATCGTTGGACACCGTGGGACAACGTGGGACAACGTGGGACAACGTGGGAAACCGTGGAACAACGTGGGACAACGTGGGACACCGTTGGACATCGTTGGACAACGTGGGACAACGTGGGACAACGTGGGACAACGTGGGACAACGTGGGAAAAGGTGGGACACCGTTGGACACCGTGGGACACCGTTGGACACCGTTGGACACCGTTGGACACCGTGGGACAACGTGGGACAACGTGGGACAACGTGGGACAACGTGGGACAACGTTGGACATCGTTGGACAACGTGGGACAACGTGGGACAACGTGGGACAACGTGGGACAACGTGGGACAACGTGGGACACCGTTGGACACCGTGGGACACCGTTGGACACCGTTGGACACCGTTGGACACCGTGGGACAACGTGGGACAACGTGGGACAACGTGGGACACCGTTGGACAACGTGGGACACCGTTGGACATCGTTGGACATCGTTGGACAACGTGGGACAACGTGGGACACCGTTGGACATCGTTGGACACCGTGGGACAACGTGGGACAACGTGGGACAACGTGGGACACCGTTGGACACCGTTGGACACCGTTGGACACCGTTGGACATCGTTGGACACCGTGGGACAACGTGGGACAACGTGGGACAACGTGGGAAACCATGGAACAACGTGGGACAACGTGGGACACCGTTGGACATCGTTGGACAACGTGGGACAGCGTGGGACAACGTGGGACAACGTGGGACAACGTGGGACAACGTGGGACACCGTTGGACACCGTGGGACACCGTTGGACACCGTTGGACACCGTTGGACACCGTTGGACAACGTGGGACAACGTGGGACACCGTTGGACACCGTGGGACAACGTGGGACAACGTGGGACAACGTGGGACAACGTGGGACAACGTAGGACAACGTGGGACAACGTGGGACACCGTTGGACAACGTTGGACAACGTGGGACATCGTGGGACAACGTGGAACAACGTGGGACACCGTTGGACACCGTTGGACACCGTGGGACACCGTTGGACACCGTTGGACATCGTTGGACACCGTTGGACACCGTTGGACACCGTGGGACACCGTTGGACAACGTGGGACATCGTTGGACATCGTTGGACACCGTGGGACAACGTGGGACAACGTGGGACAACGTGGGACACCGTTGGACATCGTTGGACACCGTTGGACATCGTTGGACACCGTGGGACACCGTTGGACACCGTTGGACACCGTTGGACATCGGTGGACATCGTGGGACACCGTGGGACAACGTGGGACAACGTGGGACAACGTGGGACATCGTGGGACAACGTGGGACAACGTGGGACAACGTGGGACAACGTGGGACACCGTTGGACATCGTTGGACACCGTGGGACAACGTGGGACAACGTGGGACAACGTGGGACACCGTTGGACACCGTTGGACATCGTTGGACATCGTTGGACATCGTGGGACACCGTTGGACATCGTTGGACACCGTTGGACACCGTTGGACATCGTTGGACATCGTTGGACATCGTGGGACAACGTGGGACACCGTTGGACAACGTGGGACACCGTTGGACATCGTTGGACAACGTGGGACAACGTGGGACAACGTGGGACAACGTGGGACAACGTGGGACACCGTTGGACACCGTGGGACAACGTGGGACAACGTGGGACAACGTGGGACAACGTGGGACAACGTAGGACAACGTGGGACAACGTGGGACAACGTGGGACACCGTTGGACAACGTGGGACACCGTTGGACATCGTCGGACAACGTGGGACAACGTGGGACAACGTGGGACAACGTGGGACACCGTTGGACACCGTGGGACACCGTTGGACAATGTGGGACAACGTGGGACACCGTTGGACACCGTGGGACAACGTGGGACAACGTGGGACAACGTGGGACAACGTGGGACACCGTGGGACAACGTGGGACAACGTGGGACAACGTGGGACAACGTGGGACAACGTGGGACAACGTGGGACAACGTGGGACATCGTGGGACAACGTGGGACAACGTGGGACAACGTGGGACAACGTGGGACAACGTGGGACAACGTGGGACAACGTGGGACAACGTGGGACATCGTGGGACAACGTGGGACAACGTGGGACAACGTGGGACAACGTGGGACAACGTGGGACAACGTGGGACAACGTGGGACAACGTGGGACAACGTGGGACACCGTTGGACAACGTGGGACACCGTTGGACATCGTTGGACAACGTGGGACAACGTGGGACAACGTGGGACAACGTGGGACACCGTTGGACACCGTGGGACACCGTTGGACAATGTGGGACAACGTGGGACACCGTTGGACACCGTGGGACAACGTGGGACAACGTGGGACAACGTGGGACAACGTGGGACAACGTAGGACAACGTGGGACAACGTGGGACACCGTTGGACATCGTTGGACAACGTGGGACATCGTGGGACAACGTGGGACAACGTGGGACACCGTTGGACATCGTTGGACACCGTGGGACACCGTTGGACACCGTTGGACATCGTTGGACACCGTTGGACACCGTTGGACACCGTGGGACACCGTTGGACAACGTGGGACAACGTGGGACACCGTTGGACACCGTGGGACAACGTGGGACAACGTGGGACAACGTGGGACAACGTGGGACAACGTAGGACAACGTGGGACAACGTGGGACACCGTTGGACATCGTTGGACAACGTGGGACATCGTGGGACAACGTGGGACAATGTGGGACAACGTGGGACAACGTGGGACACCGTTGGACACCGTTGGACACCGTTGGACACCGTTGGACATCGTTGGACACCGTGGGACAACGTGGGACAACGTGGGACAACGTGGGAAACCATGGAACAACGTGGGACAACGTGGGACACCGTTGGACATCGTTGGACAACGTGGGACAACGTGGGACACCGTTGGACATCGTTGGACACCGTGGGACAACGTGGGACAACGTGGGACAACGTGGGACACCGTTGGACACCGTTGGACACCGTTGGACACCGTTGGACATCGTTGGACACCGTGGGACAACGTGGGACAACGTGGGACAACGTGGGAAACCATGGAACAACGTGGGACAACGTGGGACACCGTTGGACATCGTTGGACAACGTGGGACAACGTGGGACAACGTGGGACAACGTGGGACAACGTGGGAAAAGGTGGGACACCGTTGGACACCGTGGGACACCGTTGGACACCGTTGGACACCGTTGGACACCGTGGGACAACGTGGGACAACGTGGGACAACGTGGGACAACGTGGGACAACGTTGGACATCGTTGGACAACGTGGGACAACGTGGGACAACGTGGGACAACGTGGGACAACGTGGGACAACGTGGGACACCGTTGGACACCGTGGGACACCGTTGGACACCGTTGGACATCGTTGGACACCGTGGGACAACGTGGGACAACGTGGGACAACGTGGGACACCGTTGGACAACGTGGGACACCGTTGGACATCGTTGGACATCGTTGGACAACGTGGGACAACGTGGGACACCGTTGGACATCGTTGGACACCGTGGGACAACGTGGGACAACGTGGGACAACGTGGGACACCGTTGGACACCGTTGGACACCGTTGGACACCGTTGGACATCGTTGGACACCGTGGGACAACGTGGGACAACGTGGGACAACGTGGGAAACCATGGAACAACGTGGGACAACGTGGGACACCGTTGGACATCGTTGGACAACGTGGGACAACGTGGGACAACGTGGGACAACGTGGGACAACGTGGGACAACGTGGGACACCGTTGGACACCGTGGGACACCGTTGGACACCGTTGGACACCGTTGGACACCGTTGGACAACGTGGGACAACGTGGGACACCGTTGGACACCGTGGGACAACGTGGGACAACGTGGGACAACGTGGGACAACGTGGGACAACGTAGGACAACGTGGGACAACGTGGGACACCGTTGGACATCGTTGGACAACGTGGGACATCGTGGGACAACGTGGGACAACGTGGGACACCGTTGGACACCGTTGGACACCGTGGGACACCGTTGGACACCGTTGGACATCGTTGGACACCGTTGGACACCGTTGGACACCGTGGGACACCGTTGGACAACGTGGGACATCGTTGGACATCGTTGGACACCGTGGGACAACGTGGGACAACGTGGGACAACGTGGGACACCGTTGGACATCGTTGGACACCGTTGGACATCGTTGGACACCGTGGGACACCGTTGGACACCGTTGGACACCGTTGGACATCGGTGGACATCGTGGGACACCGTTGGACACCGTTGGACATCGGTGGACACCGTTGGACACCGTGGGACAACGTGGGACAACGTGGGACAACGTGGGACTACGTGGGACAACGTGGGACACCGTTGGACATCGTTGGACACCGTTGGACATCGTTGGACACCGTGGGACACCGTTGGACACCGTTGGACACCGTTGGACATCGGTGGACAACGTGGGACAACGTGGGACAACGTGGGACACCGTTGGACATCGTTGGACACCGTGGGACAACGTGGGACAACGTGGGACACCGTTGGACACCGTTGGACATCGTTGGGCATCGTTGGACACCGTTGGACACCGTTGGACACCGTTGGACACCGTGGGACAACGTGGGACAACGTGGGACAACGTGGGACAACGTGGGACAACGTGGGACAACGTGGGACACCGTTGGACATCGTTGGACAACGTGGGACAACGTGGGACAACGTGGGACAACGTGGGACAACGTGGGACAACGTGGGACAACGTGGGACATCGTGGGACAACGTGGGACAACGTGGGACAACGTGGGACAACGTGGGACACCGTTGGACAACGTGGGACACCGTTGGACATCGTTGGACATCGTTGGACAACGTGGGACAACGTGGGACACCGTTGGACATCGTTGGACACCGTGGGACAACGTGGGACAACGTGGGACAACGTGGGACACCGTTGGACAACGTGGGACACCGTTGGACATCGTTGGACACCGTGGGACACCGTTGGACACCGTTGGACATCGTTGGACACCGTGGGACAACGTGGGACAACGTGGGACAACGTGGGACAACGTGGGAAACCATGGAACAACGTGGGACAACGTGGGACACCGTTGGACATCGTTGGACAACGTGGGACAACGTGGGACAACATGGGACAACGTGGGACAACGTGGGACAACGTGGGAAACCATGGAACAACGTGGGACAACGTGGGACACCGTTGGACATCGTTGGACAACGTGGGACAACGTGGGACAACGTGGGACAACGTGGGACAACGTGGGACAACGTGGGACAACGTGGGACAACGTGGGACACCGTTGGACACCGTGGGACACCGTTGGACACCGTTGGACATCGTTGGACACCGTGGGACAACGTGGGACAACGTGGGACAACGTGGGACAACGTGGGACAACGTGGGACAACGTGGGACAACGTGGGACAACGTGGGACAACGTGGGACAACGTGGGACAACGTGGGACAACGTGGGACAACGTGGGACAACGTGGGACAACGTGGGACACCGTGGGACAACGTGGGACAACGTGGGACAACGTGGGACAACGTGGGACAACGTGGGACAACGTGGGACAACGTGGGACATCGTGGGACAACGTGGGACAACGTGGGACAACGTGGGACAACGTGGGACAACGTGGGACAACGTGGGACAACGTGGGACATCGTGGGACAACGTGGGACAACGTGGGACAACGTGGGACAACGTGGGACACCGTTGGACATCGTTGGACACCGTGGGACAACGTGGGACAACGTGGGACAACGTGGGACACCGTTGGACACCGTTGGACATCGTTGGACATCGTTGGACATCGTGGGACACCGTTGGACATCGTTGGACACCGTTGGACATCGTTGGACATCGTGGGACACCGTTGGACATCGTTGGACATCGTTGGACAACGTGGGACATCGTGGGACAACGTGGGACAACGTGGGACAACGTGGGACAACGTGGGACAACGTGGGACATCGTGGGACAACGTGGGACAACGTGGGACAACGTGGGACAACGTGGGACAACGTGGGACAACGTGGGACACCGTTGGACAACGTGGGACACCGTTGGACATCGTTGGACAACGTGGGACAACGTGGGACAACGTGGGACAACGTGGGACAACGTGGGACACCGTTGGACACCGTGGGACAACGTGGGACAACGTGGGACAACGTGGGACAACGTGGGACAACGTAGGACAACGTGGGACAACGTGGGACAACGTGGGACACTGTTGGACAACGTGGGACACCGTTGGACATCGTTGGACAACGTGGGACAACGTGGGACAACGTGGGACAACGTGGGACACCGTTGGACACCGTGGGACACCGTTGGACAACGTGGGACAACGTGGGACACCGTTGGACACCGTGGGACAACGTGGGACAACGTGGGACAACGTGGGACAACGTGGGACACCGTGGGACAACGTGGGACAACGTGGGACAACGTGGGACAACGTGGGACAACGTGGGACAACGTGGGACAACGTGGGACATCGTGGGACAACGTGGGACAACGTGGGACAACGTGGGACAACGTGGGACAACGTGGGACAACGTGGGACAACGTGGGACAACGTGGGACATCGTGGGACAACGTGGGACAACGTGGGACAACGTGGGACAACGTGGGACAACGTGGGACACCGTTGGACATCGTTGGACACCGTGGGACAACGTGGGACAACGTGGGACAACGTGGGACACCGTTGGACACCGTTGGACATCGTTGGACATCGTTGGACATCGTGGGACACCGTTGCACATCGTTGGACACCGTTGGACACCGTTGGACATCGTTGGACATCGTTGGACATCGTGGGACACCGTTGGACATCGTTGGACATCGTTGGACAACGTGGGACATCGTGGGACAACGTGGGACAACGTGGGACAACGTGGGACAACGTGGGACAACGTGGGACATCGTGGGACAACGTGGGACAACGTGGGACAACGTGGGACAACGTGGGACGACGTGGGACAACGTGGGACAACGTGGGACAACGTGGGACAACGTGGGACACCGTTGGACAACGTGGGACACCGTTGGACATCGTTGGACAACGTGGGACAACGTGGGACAACGTGGGACAACGTGGGACACCGTTGGACACCGTGGGACACCGTTGGACAATGTGGGACAACGTGGGACACCGTTGGACACCGTGGGACAACGTGGGACAACGTGGGACAACGTGGGACAACGTGGGACAACGTAGGACAACGTGGGACACCGTTGGACATCGTTGGACACCGTTGCACATCGTTGGACACCGTGGGACACCGTTGGACACCGTTGGACACCGTTGGACATCGGTGGACATCGTGGGACACCGTTGGACACCGTTGGACATCGTTGGACACCGTTGGACACCGTGGGACAACGTGGGACAACGTGGGACAACGTGGGACAACGTGGGACAACGTGGGACACCGTTGGACATCGTTGGACACCGTTGGACATCGTTGGACACCGTGGGACACCGTTGGACACCGTTGGACACCGTTGGACATCGGTGGACAACGTGGGACAACGTGGGACAACGTGGGACACCGTTGGACATCGTTGGACACCGTGGGACAACGTGGGACAACGTGGGACACCGTTGGACACCGTTGGACATCGTTGGACATCGTTGGACACCGTTGGACACCGTTGGACACCGTTGGACACCGTGGGACAACGTGGGATAACGTGGGACAACGTGGGACAACGTGGGACAACGTGGGACAACGTGGGACAACGTGGGACAACGTGGGACAACGTGGGACAACGTGGGACAACGTGGGACAACGTGGGACATAGTGGGACAACGTGGGACAACGTGGGACAACGTGGGACAACGTGGGACAACGTGGGACAACGTGGGACAACGTGGGACAACGTGGGACATCGTGGGACAACGTGGGACAACGTGGGACAACGTGGGACAACGTGGGACACCGTTGGACATCGTTGGACACCGTGGGACAACGTGGGACAACGTGGGACACCGTTGGACACCGTTGGACATCGTTGGACATCGTTGGACATCGTGGGACACCGTTGGACATCGTTGGACACCGTTGGACACCGTTGGACATCGTTGGACATCGTTGGACATCGTGGGACACCGTTGGACATCGTTGGACATCGTTGCACAACGTGGGACAACGTGGGACAACGTGGGACAACGTGGGACACCGTTGGACACCGTGGGACACCGTTGGACACCGCTGGACACCGTGGGACACCGTTGGACACCGTTGGACATCGTTGGACACCGTTGGACACCGTTGGACACCGCTGGACACCGTTGGACACCGTTGGACATCGTTGGACATCGTTGGACATCGTGGGACACCGTTGGACATCGTTGGACACCGTTGGACATCGTTGGACACCGTGGGACAACGTGGGACAACGTGGGACAACGTGGGACACCGTTGGACATCGTTGGACACCGTTGGACATCGTTGGACACCGTGGGACACCGTTGGACACCGTTGGACACCGTTGGACATCGGTGGACATCGTGGGACACCGTTGGACACCGTTGGACATCGTTGGACACCGTTGGACACCGTGGGACAACGTGGGACAACGTGGGACAACGTGGGACAACGTGGGACAACGTGGGACACCGTTGGACATCGTTGGACACCGTTGGACATCGTTGGACACCGTGGGACACCGTTGGACACCGTTGGACACCGTTGGACATCGGTGGACAACGTGGGACAACGTGGGACAACGTGGGACACCGTTGGACATCGTTGGACACCGTGGGACAACGTGGGACAACGTGGGACACCGTTGGACACCGTTGGACATCGTTGGACATCGTTGGACACCGTTGGACACCGTTGGACACCGTTGGACACCGTGGGACAACGTGGGACAACGTGGGACAACGTGGGACAACGTGGGACAACGTGGGACAACGTGGGACAACGTGGGACAACGTGGGACAACGTGGGACAACGTGGGACAACGTGGGACAACGTGGGACATCGAGGGACAACGTGGGACAACGTGGGACAACGTGGGACAACGTGGGACAACGTGGGACAACGTGGGACAACGTGGGACAACGTGGGACATCGTGGGACAACGTGGGACAACGTGGGACAACGTGGGACAACGTGGGACACCGTTGGACATCGTTGGACACCGTGGGACAACGTGGGACAACGTGGGACACCGTTGGACACCGTTGGACATCGTTGGACATCGTTGGACATCGTGGGACACCGTTGGACATCGTTGGACACCGTTGGACACCGTTGGACATCGTTGGACATCGTTGGACATCGTGGGACACCGTTGGACATCGTTGGACATCGTTGCACAACGTGGGACTTCGTGGGACAACGTGGGACAACGTGGGACAAAGTGGGACAACGTGGGACATCGTGGGACAACGTGGGACAACGTGGGACAACGTGGGACAACGTGGGACAACGTGGGACAACGTGGGACAACGTGGGACAACGTGGGACAACGTGGGACAACGTGGGACACCGTTGGACAACGTGGGACACCGTTGGACATCGTTGGACAACGTGGGACAACGTGGGACAACGTGGGACAACGTGGGACACCGTTGGACACCGTGGGACACCGTTGTACAACGTGGGACAACGTGGGACACCGTTGGACACCGTGGGACAACGTGGGACAACGTGGGACAACGTGGGACAACGTGGGACAACGTAGGACAACGTGGGACAACGTGGGACACCGTTGGACATCGTTGGACAACGTGGGACATCGTGGGACAACGTGGGACAACGTGGGACACCGTTGGACATCGTTGGACAACGTGGGACAACGTGGGACAACGTGGGACAACGTGGGACAACGTGGGACACCGTTGGACACCGTGGGACAACGTGGGACAACGTGGGACAACGTGGGACAACGTGGGACAACGTGGGACAACGTGGGACAACGTGGGACAACGTGGGACATCGTGGGACAACGTGGGACAACGTGGGACAACGTGGGACACCGTTGGACATCGTTGGACACCGTGGGACAACGTGGGACAACGTGGGACAACGTGGGACACCGTTGGACACCGTTGGACATCGTTGGACATCGTTGGACATCGTGGGACACCGTTGCACATCGTTGGACACCGTTGGACACCGTTGGACATCGTTGGACATCGTTGGACATCGTGGGACACCGTTGGACATCGTTGGACATCGTTGGACAACGTGGGACATCGTGGGACAACGTGGGACAACGTGGGACAACGTGGGACAACGTGGGACAACGTGGGACATCGTGGGACAACGTGGGACAACGTGGGACAACGTGGGACAACGTGGGACGACGTGGGACAACGTGGGACAACGTGGGACAACGTGGGACAACGTGGGACACCGTTGGACAACGTGGGACACCGTTGGACATCGTTGGACAACGTGGGACAACGTGGGACAACGTGGGACAACGTGGGACACCGTTGGACACCGTGGGACACCGTTGGACAATGTGGGACAACGTGGGACACCGTTGGACACCGTGGGACAACGTGGGACAACGTGGGACAACGTGGGACAACGTGGGACAACGTAGGACAACGTGGGACACCGTTGGACATCGTTGGACACCGTTGGACATCGTTGGACACCGTGGGACACCGTTGGACACCGTTGGACACCGTTGGACATCGGTGGACATCGTGGGACACCGTTGGACACCGTTGGACATCGTTGGACACCGTTGGACACCGTGGGACAACGTGGGACAACGTGGGACAACGTGGGACAACGTGGGACAACGTGGGACACCGTTGGACATCGTTGGACACCGTTGGACATCGTTGGACACCGTGGGACACCGTTGGACACCGTTGGACACCGTTGGACATCGGTGGACAACGTGGGACAACGTGGGACAACGTGGGACACCGTTGGACATCGTTGGACACCGTGGGACAACGTGGGACAACGTGGGACACCGTTGGACACCGTTGGACATCGTTGGACATCGTTGGACACCGTTGGACACCGTTGGACACCGTTGGACACTGTGGGACAACGTGGGACAACGTGGGACAACGTGGGACAACGTGGGACAACGTGGGACAACGTGGGACAACGTGGGACAACGTGGGACAACGTGGGACAACGTGGGACAACGTGGGACAACGTGGGACATCGTGGGACAACGTGGGACAACGTGGGACAACGTGGGACAACGTGGGACAACGTGGGACAACGTGGGACAACGTGGGACAACGTGGGACATCGTGGGACAACGTGGGACAACGTGGGACAACGTGGGACAACGTGGGACACCGTTGGACATCGTTGGACACCGTGGGACAACGTGGGACAACGTGGGACACCGTTGGACACCGTTGGACATCGTTGGACATCGTTGGACATCGTGGGACACCGTTGGACATCGTTGGACACCGTTGGACACCGTTGGACATCGTTGGACATCGTTGGACATCGTGGGACACCGTTGGACATCGTTGGACATCGTTGCACAACGTGGGACAACGTGGGACAACGTGGGACAACGTGGGACACCGTTGGACACCGTGGGACACCGTTGGACACCGCTGGACACCGTGGGACACCGTTGGACACCGTTGGACATCGTTGGACACCGTTGGACACCGTTGGACACCGCTGGACACCGTTGGACACCGTTGGACATCGTTGGACATCGTTGGACATCGTGGGACACTGTTGGACATCGTTGGACACCGTTGGACATCGTTGGACACCGTGGGACAACGTGGGACAACGTGGGACAACGTGGGACACCGTTGGACATCGTTGGACACCGTTGGACATCGTTGGACACCGTGGGACACCGTTGGACACCGTTGGACACCGTTGGACATCGGTGGACATCGTGGGACACCGTTGGACACCGTTGGACATCGTTGGACACCGTTGGACACCGTGGGACAACGTGGGACAACGTGGGACAACGTGGGACAACGTGGGACAACGTGGGACACCGTTGGACATCGTTGGACACCGTTGGACATCGTTGGACACCGTGGGACACCGTTGGACACCGTTGGACACCGTTGGACATCGGTGGACAACGTGGGACAACGTGGGACAACGTGGGACACCGTTGGACATCGTTGGACACCGTGGGACAACGTGGGACAACGTGGGACACCGTTGGACACCGTTGGACATCGTTGGACATCGTTGGACACCGTTGGACACCGTTGGACACCGTTGGACACCGTGGGACAACGTGGGACAACGTGGGACAACGTGGGACAACGTGGGACAACGTGGGACAACGTGGGACAACGTGGGACAACGTGGGACAACGTGGGACAACGTGGGACAACGTGGGACAACGTGGGACATCGTGGGACAACGTGGGACAACGTGGGACAACGTGGGACAACGTGGGACAACGTGGGACAACGTGGGACAACGTGGGACAACGTGGGACATCGTGGGACAACGTGGGACAACGTGGGACAACGTGGGACAACGTGGGACACCGTTGGACATCGTTGGACACCGTGGGACAACGTGGGACAACGTGGGACACCGTTGGACACCGTTGGACATCGTTGGACATCGTTGGACATCGTGGGACACCGTTGGACATCGTTGGACACCGTTGGACACCGTTGGACATCGTTGGACATCGTTGGACATCGTGGGACACCGTTGGACATCGTTGGACATCGTTGCACAACGTGGGACATCGTGGGACAACGTGGGACAACGTGGGACAAAGTGGGACAACGTGGGACATCGTGGGACAACGTGGGACAACGTGGGACAACGTGGGACAACGTGGGACAACGTGGGACAACGTGGGACAACGTGGGACAACGTGGGACAACGTGGGACAACGTGGGACACCGTTGGACAACGTGGGACACCGTTGGACATCGTTGGACAACGTGGGACAACGTGGGACAACGTGGGACAACGTGGGACACCGTTGGACACCGTGGGACACCGTTGTACAACGTGGGACAACGTGGGACACCGTTGGACACCGTGGGACAACGTGGGACAACGTGGGACAACGTGGGACAACGTGGGACAACGTAGGACAACGTGGGACAACGTGGGACACCGTTGGACATCGTTGGACAACGTGGGACATCGTGGGACAACGTGGGACAACGTGGGACACCGTTGGACACCGTTGGACACCGTGGGACACCGTTGGACACCGTTGGACATCGTTGGACACCGTTGGACACCGTTGGACACCGTGGGACACCGTTGGACAAAGTGGGACAACGTGGGACACCGTTGGACACCGTGGGACAACGTGGGACAACGTGGGACAACGTGGGACAACGTGGGACAACGTAGGACAACGTGGGACAACGTGGGACACCGTTGGACATCGTGGGACATCGTGGGACAACGTGGGACAACGTGGGACAACGTGGGACAACGTGGGACACCGTTGGACACCGTGGGACACCGTTGGACACCGTTGGACACCGTGGGACACCGTTGGACACCGTTGGACATCGTTGGACACCGTTGGACACCGTTGGACACCGTTGGACACCGTGGGACAACGTGGGACAACGTGGGACACCGTTGGACACCGTTGGACATCGTTGGACACCGTTGGACACCGTTGGACACCGTTGGACACCGTGGGACAACGTGGGACAACGTGGGACAACGTGGGACAACGTGGGACAACGTGGGACAACGTGGGACAACGTGGGACAACGTTGGACAACGTGGGACACCGTTGGACAACGTGGGACAACGTGGGACACCGTTGAACACCGTGGCACACCGTTGGACAACGTGGGACAACGTGGGACAACGTGGGACACCGTTGGACACCGTTGGACAACGTGGGACAACGTGGGACAACGTGGGACAACGTTGGACAACGTGGGACACCGTTGGACAACGTGGGACAACGTGGGACAACGTGGGACAACGTGGGACAACGTGGGACAACGTGGGACAACGTGGGACAACGTGGGACACCGTTGGACATCGTTGGACACCGTGGGACAACGTGGGACAACGTGGGACACCGTTGGACACCGTTGGACATCGTTGGACACCGTTGGACACCGTGGGACACCGTGGGACACCGTTGGACACCGTTGGACATCGTTGGACACCGTTGGACACCGTGGGACAACGTGGGACAACGTGGGACAACGTGGGACAACGTGGGACAACGTGGGACAACGTGGGACAACGTGGGACAACGTGGGACACCGTTGAACACCGTGGCACACCGTTGGACAACGTGGGACAACGTGGGACAACGTGGGACACCGTTGGACACCGTTGGACACCGTTGGACACCGTGGGACAACGTGGGACAACGTGGGACAACGTGGGACAACGTGGGACACCGTTGGACATCGTTGGACACCGTGGGACAACGTGGGACAACGTGGGACACCGTTGGACACCGTTGGACATCGTTGGACACCGTTGGACACCGTGGGACACCGTGGGACACCGTTGGACACCGTTGGACATCGTTGGACAACGTGGGACAACGTGGGACAACGTGGGACAACGTGGGACACCGTTGGACATCGTTGGACACCGTGGGACAACGTGGGACAACGTGGGACAACGTGGGACACCGTTGAACACCGTGGGACACCGTTGGACAACGTGGGACAACGTGGGACAACGTGGGACAACGTGGGACACCGTTGGACACCGTTGGACACCGTTGGACACCGTGGGACAACGTGGGACAACGTGGGACAGCGTGGGACAACGTGGGACAACGTTGGACATCGTTGGACACCGTTGGACACCGTTGGACATCGTTGGACATCGTTGGACATCGTTGGACATCGTGGGACACCGTTGGACACCGTTGGACATCGCTGGACAACGTGGGACAACGTGGGACAACGTGGGACAACGTGGGACAACGTGGGACAACGTGGGACAACGTGGGACAACGTGGGACACCGTTGAACACCGTGGGACACCGTTGGACAACGTGGGACAACGTGGGACAACGTGGGACAACGTGGGACAACGTGGGACACCGTTGGACACCGTGGGACACCGTTGGACACCATTGGACATCGTTGGACACCGTGGGACAACGTGGGACAACGTGGGACAACGTGGGAAACCATGGAACAACGTGGGACAACGTGGGACAACGTGGGACAACGTGGGACACCGTTGGACATCGTTGGACACCGTGGGACAACGTGGGACAACGTGGGACACCGTTGGACACCGTTGGACATCGTTGGACACCGTTGGACACCGTGGGACACCGTTGGACACCGTCGGACATCGTTGGACACCGTTGGACACCGTGGGACAACGTGGGACAACGTGGGACAACGTGGGACAACGTGGGACAACGTGGGACAACGTGGGACAACGTGGGACAACGTGGGACAACGTGGGACAACGTGGGACAACGTGGGACATCGTGGGACAACGTGGGACAACGTGGGACAACGTGGGACAACGTGGGACATCGTTGGACACCGTTGGACACAGTGGGACAACGTGGGACAACGTGGGACAACGTGGGACAACGTGGGACACCGTTGGACACCGTGGGACACCGTTGGACACCGTTGGACACCGTTGGACACCGTGGGACAACGTGGGACAACGTGGGACAACGTGGGACAACGTTGGACATCGTTCGACAACGTGGGACAACGTGGGACAACGTGGGACAACGTGGGACAACGTGGGACAACGTGGGACACCGTTGGACACCGTGGGACACCGTTGGACACCGTTGGACACCGTTGGACACCGTTGGACACCGTGGGACAACGTGGGACAACGTGGGAAAACGTGGGACAACGTGGGACAACGTGGGACAACGTGGGACAACGTGGGACAACGTGGGACAACGTGGGACAACGTGGGACATCGTGGGACAACGTGGGACAACGTGGGACAACGTGGGACAACGTGGGACACCGTTGGACAACGTGGGACACCGTTGGACATCGTTGGACATCGTTGGACAACGTGGGACAACGTGGGACACCGTTGGACATCGTTGGACACCGTGGGACAACGTGGGACAACGTGGGACAACGTGGGACACCGTTGGACACCGTTGGACATCGTTGGACATCGTTGGACATCGTGGGACACCGTTGGACACCGTTGGACATCGTTGGACACCGTGGGACAACGTGGGACAACGTGGGACAACGTGGGACAACGTGGGACAACGTGGGACAACGTGGGACAACGTGGGACAACGTGGGACATCGTGGGACAACGTGGGACAACGTGGGACAACGTGGGACAACGTGGGACACCGTTGGACAACGTGGGACACCGTTGGACATCGTTGGACATCGTTGGACAACGTGGGACAACGTGGGACACCGTTGGACATCGTTGGACACCGTGGGACAACGTGGGACAACGTGGGACAACGTGGGACACCGTTGGACACCGTTGGACATCGTTGGACATCGTTGGACATCGTGGGACACCGTTGGACACCGTTGGACATCGTTGGACAACGTGGGACAACGTGGGACAACGTGGGACAACGTGGGACAACGTGGGACAACGTGGGAAACCATGGAACAACGTGGGACAACGTGGGACACCGTTGGACATCGTTGGACAACGTGGGACAACGTGGGACAACGTGGGACAACGTGGGACAACGTGGGACAACGTGGGACACCGTTGGACAACGTGGGACACCGTTGGACACCGTTGGACACCGTTGGACACCGTTGGACATCGTTGGACACCGTGGGACAACGTGGGACAACGTGGGACAACGTGGGAAACCATGGAACAACGTGGGACAACGTGGGACAACGTGGGACAACGTGGGACACCGTTGGACACCGTGGGACACCGTTGGACACCGTTGGACATCGTTGGACACCGTGGGACAACGTGGGAAACGTGGGACAACGTGGGACACCGTTGGACATCGTTGGACACCGTGGGACAACGTGGGACAACGTGGGACAACGTGGGACACCGTTGGACACCGTTGGACATCGTTGGACACCGTTGGACACCGTGGGACAACGTGGGACAACGTGGGACAACGTGGGACAACGTGGGACAACGTGGGACAACGTGGGACAACGTGGGACAACGTGGGACAACGTGGGACAACGTGGGACAACGTGGGACAACGTGGGACATCGTGGGACAACGTGGGACAACGTGGGACAACGAGGGACAACGTGGGACACCGTTGGACAACGTGGGACACCGTTGGACATCGTTGGACATCGTTGGACATCGTTGGACATCGTTGGACATCGTTGGACATCGTTGGACATCGTTGGACATCGGTGGACATCGTGGGACACAGTTGGACACCGTTGGACATCGTTGGACACCGTGGGACAACGTGGGACAACGTGGGACACCGTAGGAACACCGTTGGACACCGTTGGACACCGTTGGACATCGTTGGACACCGTGGGACAACGTGGGACAACGTGGGACAACGTGGGAAACCATGGAACAACGTGGGACAACGTGGGACACCGTTGGACATCGTTGGGCAACGTGGGACAACGTGGGACAACGTGGGACAACGTGGGACAACGTGGGACACCGTTGGACACCGTGGGACACCGTTGGACACCGTTGGACATCGTTGGACACCGTGGGACAACGTGGGACAACGTGGGACAACGTGGGACAACGTGGGACAACGTGGGACAACGTGGGACAACGTGGGACACCGTTGGACACCGTGGGACACCGTTGGACACCGTTGGACATCGTTGGACACCGTGGGACAACGTGGGACAACGTGGGACAACGTGGGAAACCATGGAACAACGTGGGACAACGTGGGACATCGTTGGACATCGTTGGACAACGTGGGACAACGTGGGACACCGTTGGACATCGTTGGACACCGTGGGACAACGTGGGACAACGTGGGACAACGTGGGACACCGTTGGACACCGTTGGACATCGTTGGACATCGTTGGACATCGTGGGACACCGTTGGACACCGTTGGACATCGTTGGACAACGTGGGACAACGTGGGACAACGTGGGACAACGTGGGACAACGTGGGACAACGTGGGAAACCATGGAACAACGTGGGACAACGTGGGACACCGTTGGACATCGTTGGACAACGTGGGACAACGTGGGACAACGTGGGACAACGTGGGACAACGTGGGACAACGTGGGACACCGTTGGACAACGTGGGACACCGTTGGACACCGTTGGACACCGTTGGACACCGTTGGACATCGTTGGACACCGTGGGACAACGTGGGACAACGTGGGACAACGTGGGAAACCATGGAACAACGTGGGACAACGTGGGACAACGTGGGACAACGTGGGACACCGTTGGACACCGTGGGACACCGTTGGACACCGTTGGACATCGTTGGACACCGTGGGACAACGTGGGAAACGTGGGACAACGTGGGACACCGTTGGACATCGTTGGACACCGTGGGACAACGTGGGACAACGTGGGACAACGTGGGACACCGTTGGACACCGTTGGACATCGTTGGACACCGTTGGACACCGTGGGACAACGTGGGACAACGTGGGACAACGTGGGACAACGTGGGACAACGTGGGACAACGTGGGACAACGTGGGACAACGTGGGACAACGTGGGACAACGTGGGACAACGTGGGACAACGTGGGACATCGTGGGACAACGTGGGACAACGTGGGACAACGAGGGACAACGTGGGACACCGTTGGACAACGTGGGACACCGTTGGACATCGTTGGACATCGTTGGACATCGTTGGACATCGTTGGACATCGTTGGACATCGTTGGACATCGTTGGACATCGGTGGACATCGTGGGACACAGTTGGACACCGTTGGACATCGTTGGACACCGTGGGACAACGTGGGACAACGTGGGACACCGTAGGAACACCGTTGGACACCGTTGGACACCGTTGGACATCGTTGGACACCGTGGGACAACGTGGGACAACGTGGGACAACGTGGGAAACCATGGAACAACGTGGGACAACGTGGGACACCGTTGGACATCGTTGGGCAACGTGGGACAACGTGGGACAACGTGGGACAACGTGGGACAACGTGGGACACCGTTGGACACCGTGGGACACCGTTGGACACCGTTGGACATCGTTGGACACCGTGGGACAACGTGGGACAACGTGGGACAACGTGGGACAACGTGGGACAACGTGGGACAACGTGGGACAACGTGGGACACCGTTGGACACCGTGGGACACCGTTGGACACCGTTGGACATCGTTGGACACCGTGGGACAACGTGGGACAACGTGGGACAACGTGGGAAACCATGGAACAACGTGGGACAACGTGGGACAACGTGGGACAACGTGGGACAACGTGGGACACCGTTGGACATCGTTGGACACCGTGGGACAACGTGGGACAACGTGGGACACCGTTGGACACCGTTGGACATCGTTGGACACCGTTGGACACCGTGGGACACCGTTGGACACCGTTGGACATCGTTGGACACCGTTGGACACCGTGGGACAACGTGGGACAACGTGGGACAACGTGGGACAACGTGGGACAACGTGGGACAACGTGGGACAACGTGGGACAACGTGGGACATCGTTGGACACCGTTGGACACAGTGGGACAACGTGGGACAACGTGGGACAACGTGGGACAACGTGGGACAACGTGGGACACCGTTGGACACCGTGGGACACCGTTGGACACCGTTGGACACCGTTGGACACCGTGGGACAACGTGGGACAACGTGGGACAACGTGGGACAACGTGGGACACCGTTGGACACCGTTGGACATCGTTGGACATCGTTGGACATCGTGGGACACCGTTGGACACCGTTGGACATCGTTGGACACCGTGGGACAACGTGGGACAACGTGGGACAACGTGGGACAACGTGGGACAACGTGGGACAACGTGGGACAACGTGGGACAACGTGGGACAACGTGGGACAACGTGGGACATCGTGGGACAACGTGGGACAACGTGGGACAACGTGGGACAACGTGGGACACCGTTGGACAACGTGGGACACCGTTGGACATCGTTGGACATCGTTGGACAACGTGGGACAACGTGGGACACCGTTGGACATCGTTGGACACCGTGGGACAACGTGGGACAACGTGGGACAACGTGGGACACCGTTGGACACCGTTGGACATCGTTGGACATCGTTGGACATCGTGGGACACCGTTGGACACCGTTGGACATCGTTGGACAACGTGGGACAACGTGGGACAACGTGGGACAACGTGGGACAACGTGGGACAACGTGGGAAACCATGGAACAACGTGGGACACCGTTGGACACCGTTGGACACCGTTGGACACCGTGGGACAACGTGGGACAACGTGGGACAACGTGGGACAACGTGGGACAACGTGGGACAACGTGGGACAACGTGGGACAACGTGGGACAACGTGGGACATCGTGGGACAACGTGGGACAACGTGGGACACCGTTGGACAACGTGGGACACCGTTGGACATCGTTGGACATCGTTGGACAACGTGGGACAACGTGGGACACCGTTGGACATCGTTGGACACCGTGGGACAACGTGGGACAACGTGGGACAACGTGGGACACCGTTGGACACCGTTGGACACCGTTGGACACCGTTGGACATCGTTGGACACCGTGGGACAACGTGGGACAACGTGGGACAACGTGGGAAACCATGGAACAACGTGGGACAACGTGGGACACCGTTGGACATCGTTGGACAACGTGGGACAACGTGGGACAACGTGGGACAACGTGGGAAACCATGGAACAACGTGGGACAACGTGGGACACCGTTGGACATCGTTGGACAACGTGAGACAACGTGGGACAACGTGGGACAACGTGGGACAACGTGGGACAACGTGGGACAACGTGGGACAACGTGGGACAACGTGGGACACCGTTGGACACCGTGGGACACCGTTGGACACCGTTGGACATCGTTGGACACCGTGGGACAACGTGGGACAACGTGGGACAACGTGGGACACCGTTGGACATCGTTGGACACCGTGGGACAACGTGGGACAACGTGGGACAACGTGGGACACCGTTGGACACCGTTGGACATCGTTGGACACCGTTGGACACCGTGGGACAACGTGGGACAACGTGGGACAACGTGGGACAACGTGGGACAACGTGGGACAACGTGGGACAACGTGGGACAACGTGGGACAACGTGGGACAACGTGGGACAACGTGGGACAACGTGGGACATCGTGGGACAACGTGGGACAACGTGGGACAACGTGGGACAACGTGGGACACCGTTGGACAACGTGGGACACCGTTGGACATCGTTGGACATCGTTGGACATCGTTGGACATCGTTGGACATCGTTGGACATCGTTGGACATCGTTGGACATCGGTGGACATCGTGGGACACAGTTGGACACCGTTGGACATCGTTGGACACCGTGGGACAACGTGGGACAACGTGGGACACCGTTGGACACCGTTGGACACCGTTGGACACCGTTGGACATCGTTGGACACCGTGGGACAACGTGGGACAACGTGGGACAACGTGGGAAACCATGGAACAACGTGGGACAACGTGGGACACCGTTGGACATCGTTGGGCAACGTGGGACAACGTGGGACAACGTGGGACAACGTGGGACAACGTGGGACACCGTTGGACACCGTGGGACACCGTTGGACACCGTTGGACATCGTTGG
>NW_025963761.1:0-25308 GCF_910591885.1 Bombus terrestris
AACGTGGGACCACGTGGGACAACGTGGGACAACGTGGGACAACGTGGGACAACGTGGGACAACGTGGGACAACGTGGGACATCGTGGGACAACGTGGGACAACGTGGGACACCGTTGGACATCGTTGGACACCGTGGGACACCGTGGGACAACGTGGGACAACGTGGGACAACGTGGGACAACGTGGGACAACGTGGGACAACGTGGGACAACGTGGGACAACGTGGGACAACGTGGGACAACGTGGGACAACGTGGGACAACGTGGGACAACGTGGGACAACGTGGGACACCGTTGGACACCGTGGGACACCGTTGGACACCGTTGGACATCGTTGGACACCGTGGGACAACGTGGGACAACGTGGGACAACGTGGGACAACGTGGGACAACGTGGGACAACGTGGGACAACGTGGGACAACGTGGGACAACGTGGGACAACGTGGGACAACGTGGGACATCGTGGGACAACGTGGGACAACGTGGGACAACGTGGGACAACGTGGGACACCGTTGGACAACGTGGGACACCGTTGGACATCGTTGGACACCGTGGGACAACGTGGGACAACGTGGGACCACGTGGGACAACGTGGGACAACGTGGGACAACGTGGGACAACGTGGGACAACGTGGGACAACGTGGGACAACGTGGGACATCGTGGGACAACGTGGGACAACGTGGGACACCGTTGGACATCGTTGGACACCGTGGGACACCGTGGGACAACGTGGGACAACGTGGGACAACGTGGGACAACGTGGGACAACGTGGGACAACGTGGGACAACGTGGGACAACGTGGGACAACGTGGGACAACGTGGGACAACGTGGGACAACGTGGGACAACGTGGGACAACGTGGGACAACGTGGGACATCGTGGGACAACGTGGGACAACGTGGGACAACGTGGGACAACGTGGGACACCGTTGGACATCGTTGGACACCGTGGGACAACGTGGGACAACGTGGGACCACGTGGGACAACGTGGGACAACGTGGGACAACGTGGGACAACGTGGGACATCGTGGGACAACGTGGGACAACGTGGGACAACGTGGGACAACGTGGGACAACGTGGGACACCGTTGGACACCGTTGGACACCGTTGGACACCGTTGGACATCGTTGGACACCGTGGGACAACGTGGGACAACGTGGGACAACGTGGGAAACCATGGAACAACGTGGGACAACGTGGGACACCGTTGGACATCGTTGGACATCGTTGGACACCGTGGGACAACGTGGGACAACGTGGGAAAACGTGGGACAACGTGGGACACCGTTGGACATCGCTGGACACCGTTGGACATCGTTGGACACCGTGGGACAACGTGGGACAACGTGGGACAACGTGGGACAACGTGGGACAACGTGGGACAACGTGGGACAACGTGGGACAACGTGGGACAACGTGGGACAACGTGGGACAACGTGGGACATCGTGGGACAACGTGGGACAACGTGGGACAACGTGGGACAACGTGGGACAACGTGGGAAACCATGGAACAACGTGGGACAACGTGGGACACCGTTGGACATCGTTGGACATCGTTGGACACCGTGGGACAACGTGGGACAACGTGGGACTACGTGGGACAACGTCGGACAACGTGGGACAACGTGGGACAACGTGGGACAACGTGGGACAACGTGGGACAACGTGGGACAACGTGGGACAACGTGGGACAACGTGGGACATCGTTGGACACCGTGGGACAACGTGGGACAACGTGGGACAACGTGGGACAACGTGGGACAACGTGGGACAACGTGGGACAACGTGGGACAACGTGGGACAACGTGGGACAACGTGGGACAACGTGGGACATCGTGGGACAACGTGGGACAACGTGGGACAACGTGGGACAACGTGGGACACCGTTGGACAACGTGGGACACCGTTGGACATCGTTGGACACCGTGGGACAACGTGGGACAACGTGGGACCACGTGGGACAACGTGGGACAACGTGGGACAACGTGGGACAACGTGGGACAACGTGGGACAACGTGAGACATCGTGGGACAACGTGGGACAACGTGGGACACCGTTGGACATCGTTGGACACCGTGGGACACCGTGGGACAACGTGGGACAACGTGGGACAACGTGGGACAACGTGGGACAACGTGGGACAACGTGGGACAACGTGGGACAACGTGGGACACCGTGGGACAACGTGGGACAACGTGGGACCACGTGGGACAACGTGGGGCAACGTGGGACAACGTGGGACAACGTTGGACATCGTTGGACATCGTTGGACACCGTGGGACAACGTGGGACAACGTGGGAAAACGTGGGACAACGTGGGACACCGTTGGACATCGCTGGACACCGTTGGACATCGTTGGACACCGTGGGACAACGTGGGACAACGTGGGACAACGTGGGACAACGTGGGACAACGTGGGACAACGTGGGACAACGTGGGACAACGTGGGACAACGTGGGACAACGTGGGACAACGTGGGACAACGTGGGACATCGTGGGACAACGTGGGACAACGTGGGACAACGTGGGACAACGTGGGACAACGTGGGACATCGTGGGACAACGTGGGACAACGTGGGACAACGTGGGACAACGTGGGACATCGTTGGACACCGTTGGACACCGTGGGACAACGTGGGACAACGTGGGACACCGTTGGACAACGTGGGACACCGTTGGACATCGTTGGACACCGTGGGACAACGTGGGACAACGTGGGACCACGTGGGACAACGTGGGACAACGTGGGACAACGTGGGACAACGTGGGACAACGTGGGACAACGTGGGACAACGTGGGACACCGTTGGACATCGTTGGACAACGTGGGACAACGTGGGACAACGTGGGACAACGTGGGACAACGTGGGACAACGTGGGACACCGTTGGACACCGTTGGACATCGTTGGACACCGTGGGTCAACGTGGGACAACGTGGGACAACGTGGGACAACGTGGGACAACGTGGGACAACGTTGGACAACGTGGGACAACGTGGGACAACGTGGGACAACGTGGGACATCGTGGGACAACGTGGGACAACGTGGGACACCGTTGGACATCGTTGGACACCGTGGGACAACGTGGGACAACGTGGGACAACGTGGGACACCGTTGGACACCGTTGGACACCGTTGGACACCGTTGGACATCGTTGGACACCGTGGGACAACGTGGGACAACGTGGGACAACGTGGGAAACCATGGAACAACGTGGGACAACGTGGGACACCGTTGGACATCGTTGGACAACGTGGGACAACGTGGGACAACGTGGGACAACGTGGGACAACGTGGGACAACGTGGGACAACGTGGGACACCGTTGGACACCGTGGGACACCGTTGGACACCGTTGGACACCGTTGGACACCGTGGGACAACGTGGGACAACGTGGGACAACGTGGGACAACGTGGGACAACGTGGGAAAACGTGGGACAACGTGGGACAACGTGGGACAACGTGGGACAACGTGGGACAACGTGGGACATCGTGGGACAACGTGGGACAACGTGGGACAACGTGGGACAACGTGGGACACCGTTGGACAACGTGGGACAACGTTGGACATCGTTGGACACCGTGGGACAACGTGGTACAACGTGGGACCACGTGGGACAACGTGGGACAACGTGGGACAACGTGGGACAACGTGGGACAACGTGGGACAACGTGGGACATCGTGGGACAACGTGGGACAACGTGGGACACCGTTGGACATCGTTGGACACCGTGGGACACCGTGGGACAACGTGGGACAACGTGGGACAACGTGGGACAACGTGGGACAACGTGGGACAACGTGGGACAACGTGGGACAACGTGGGACAACGTGGGACAACGTGGGACAACGTGGGACAACGTGGGACAACGTGGGACAACGTGGGACACCGTTGGACACCGTGGGACACCGTTGGACACCGTTGGACATCGTTGGACACCGTGGGACAACGTGGGACAACGTGGGACAACGTGGGACAACGTGGGACAACGTGGGACAACGTGGGACAACGTGGGACAACGTGGGACAACGTGGGACAACGTGGGACAACGTGGGACATCGTGGGACAACGTGGGACAACGTGGGACAACGTGGGACAACGTGGGACACCGTTGGACAACGTGGGACACCGTTGGACATCGTTGGACACCGTGGGACAACGTGGGACAACGTGGGACCACGTGAGACAACGTGGGACAACGTGGGACAACGTGGGACAACGTGGGACAACGTGGGACAACGTGGGACAACGTGGGACAACGTGGGACAACGTGGGACACCGTTGGACATCGTTGGACACCGTGGGACACCGTGGGACAACGTGGGACAACGTGGGACAACGTGGGACAACGTGGGACAACGTGGGACAACGTGGGACAACGTGGGACAACGTGGGACAACGTGGGACAACGTGGGACAACGTGGGACAACGTGGGACAACGTGGGACAACGTGGGACATCGTGGGACAACGTGGGACAACGTGGGACAACGTGGGACAACGTGGGACACCGTTGGACATCGTTGGACACCGTGGGACAACGTGGGACAACGTGGGACCACGTGGGACAACGTGGGACAACGTGGGACAACGTGGGACAACGTGGGACATCGTGGGACAACGTGGGACAACGTGGGACAACGTGGGACAACGTGGGACAACGTGGGACACCGTTGGACACCGTTGGACACCGTTGGACACCGTTGGACATCGTTGGACACCGTGGGACAACGTGGGACAACGTGGGACAACGTGGGAAACCATGGAACAACGTGGGACAACGTGGGACACCGTTGGACATCGTTGGACATCGTTGGACACCGTGGGACAACGTGGGACAACGTGGGAAAACGTGGGACAACGTGGGACACCGTTGGACATCGCTGGACACCGTTGGACATCGTTGGACACCGTGGGACAACGTGGGACAACGTGGGACAACGTGGGACAACGTGGGACAACGTGGGACAACGTGGGACAACGTGGGACAACGTGGGACAACGTGGGACAACGTGGGACAACGTGGGACATCGTGGGACAACGTGGGACAACGTGGGACAACGTGGGACAACGTGGGACAACGTGGGACATCGTGGGACAACGTGGGACAACGTGGGACAACGTGGGACAACGTGGGACATCGTTGGACACCGTTGGACACCGTGGGACAACGTGGGACAACGTGGGACATCGTGGGACAACGTGGGACAACGTGGGACAACGTGGGACATCGTGGGACAACGTGGGACAACGTGGGACAACGTGGGACAACGTGGGACAACGTGGGACACCGTTGGACACCGTTGGACACCGTTGGACACCGTTGGACATCGTTGGACACCGTGGGACAACGTGGGACAACGTGGGACAACGTGGGAAACCATGGAACAACGTGGGACAACGTGGGACACCGTTGGACATCGTTGGACATCGTTGGACACCGTGGGACAACGTGGGACAACGTGGGACTACGTGGGACAACGTCGGACAACGTGGGACAACGTGGGACAACGTGGGACAACGTGGGACAACGTGGGACAACGTGGGACAACGTGGGACAACGTGGGACAACGTGGGACATCGTGGGACAACGTGGGACAACGTGGGACAACGTGGGACAACGTGGGACATCGTTGGACACCGTTGGACACCGTGGGACAACGTGGGACAACGTGGGACAACGTGGGACAACGTGGGACAACGTGGGACAACGTGGGACAACGTGGGACAACGTGGGACAACGTGGGACAACGTGGGACAACGTGGGACACCGTTGGACATCGTTGGACAACGTGGGACACCGTTGGACACCGTTGGACACCGTTGGACACCGTTGGACATCGTTGGACACCGTGGGACAACGTGGGACAACGTGGGACAACGTGGGAAACCATGGAACAACGTGGGACAACGTGGGACACCGTTGGACATCGTTGGACAACGTGGGACAACGTGGGACAACGTGGGACAACGTGGGACAACGTGGGACAACGTGGGACAACGTGGGACACCGTTGGACACCGTGGGACACCGTTGGACACCGTTGGACATCGTTGGACACCGTGGGACAACGTGGGACAACGTGGGACAACGTGGGACAACGTGGGACAACGTGGGACAACGTGGGACAACGTGGGACAACGTGGGACAACGTGGGACAACGTGGGACAACGTGGGACATCGTGGGACAACGTGGGACAACGTGGGACAACGTGGGACAACGTGGGACACCGTTGGACAACGTGGGACACCGTTGGACATCGTTGGACACCGTGGGACAACGTGGGACAACGTGGGACCACGTGGGACAACGTGGGACAACGTGGGACAACGTGGGACAACGTGGGACAACGTGGGACAACGTGGGACATCGTGGGACAACGTGGGACAACGTGGGACACCGTTGGACATCGTTGGACACCGTGGGACACCGTGGGACAACGTGGGACAACGTGGGACAACGTGGGACAACGTGGGACAACGTGGGACAACGTGGGACAACGCGGGACAACGGGGGACAACGTGGGACAACGTGGGACAACGTGGGACAACGTGGGACAACGTGGGACAACGTGGGACACCGTTGGACACCGTGGGACACCGTTGGACACCGTTGGACATCGTTGGACACCGTGGGACAACGTGGGACAACGTGGGACAACGTGGGACAACGTGGGACATCGTTGGACACCGTTGGACACCGTGGGACAACGTGGGACAACGTGGGACATCGTGGGACAACGTGGGACAACGTGGGACAACGTGGGACATCGTGGGACAACGTGGGACAACGTGGGACAACGTGGGACAACGTGGGACAACGTGGGACACCGTTGGACACCGTTGGACACCGTTGGACACCGTTGGACATCGTTGGACACCGTGGGACAACGTGGGACAACGTGGGACAACGTGGGAAACCATGGAACAACGTGGGACAACGTGGAAAACCGTTGGACATCGTTGGACATCGTTGGACACCGTGGGACAACGTGGGACAACGTGGGACAACGTGGGACAACGTCGGACAACGTGGGACAACGTGGGACAACGTGGGACAACGTGGGACAACGTGGGACAACGTGGGACAACGTGGGACAACGTTGGACAACGTGGGACAACGTGGGACAACGTGGGACAACGTGGGACATCGTGGGACAACGTGGGACAACGTGGGACACCGTTGGACATCGTTGGACACCGTGGGACAACGTGGGACAACGTGGGACAACGTGGGACACCGTTGGACACCGTTGGACACCGTTGGACACCGTTGGACATCGTTGGACACCGTGGGACAACGTGGGACAACGTGGGACAACGTGGGAAACCATGGAACAACGTGGGACAACGTGGGACACCGTTGGACATCGTTGGACAACGTGGGACAACGTGGGACAACGTGGGACAACGTGGGACAACGTGGGACAACGTGGGACAACGTGGGACACCGTTGGACACCGTGGGACACCGTTGGACACCGTTGGACATCGTTGGACACCGTGGGACAACGTGGGACAACGTGGGACAACGTGGGACAACGTGGGACAACGTGGGAAAACGTGGGACAACGTGGGACAACGTGGGACAACGTGGGACAACGTGGGACAACGTGGGACATCGTGGGACAACGTGGGACAACGTGGGACAACGTGGGACAACGTGGGACACCGTTGGACAACGTGGGACACCGTTGGACATCGTTGGACACCGTGGGACAACGTGGTACAACGTGGGACCACGTGGGACAACGTGGGACAACGTGGGACAACGTGGGACAACGTGGGACAACGTGGGACAACGTGGGACAACGTGGGACAACGTGGGACATCGTGGGACAACGTGGGACAACGTGGGACACCGTTGGACATCGTTGGACACCGTGGGACACCGTGGGACAACGTGGGACAACGTGGGACAACGTGGGACAACGTGGGACAACGTGGGACAACGTGGGACAACGTGGGACAACGTGGGACAACGTGGGACAACGTGGGACAACGTGGGACAACGTGGGACAACGTGGGACAACGTGGGACACCGTTGGACACCGTGGGACACCGTTGGACACCGTTGGACATCGTTGGACACCGTGGGACAACGTGGGACAACGTGGGACAACGTGGGACAACGTGGGACAACGTGGGACAACGTGGGACAACGTGGGACAACGTGGGACAACGTGGGACAACGTGGGACAACGTGGGACATCGTGGGACAACGTGGGACAACGTGGGACAACGTGGGACAACGTGGGACACCGTTGGACAACGTGGGACACCGTTGGACATCGTTGGACACCGTGGGACAACGTGGGACAACGTGGGACCACGTGGGACAACGTGGGACAACGTGGGACAACGTGGGACAACGTGGGACAACGTGGGACAACGTGGGACATCGTGGGACAACGTGGGACAACGTGGGACACCGTTGGACATCGTTGGACACCGTGGGACACCGTGGGACAACGTGGGACAACGTGGGACAACGTGGGACAACGTGGGACAACGTGGGACAACGTGGGACAACGTGGGACAACGTGGGACAACGTGGGACAACGTGGGACAACGTGGGACATCGTGGGACAACGTGGGACAACGTGGGACAACGTGGGACAACGTGGGACACCGTTGGACATCGTTGGACACCGTGGGACAACGTGGGACAACGTGGGACCACGTGGGACAACGTGGGACAACGTGGGACAACGTGGGACAACGTGGGACATCGTGGGACAACGTGGGACAACGTGGGACAACGTGGGACAACGTGGGACAACGTGGGACACCGTTGGACACCGTTGGACACCGTTGGACACCGTTGGACATCGTTGGACACCGTGGGACAACGTGGGACAACGTGGGACAACGTGGGAAACCATGGAACAACGTGGGACAACGTGGGACACCGTTGGACATCGTTGGACATCGTTGGACACCGTGGGACAACGTGGGACAACGTGGGAAAACGTGGGACAACGTGGGACACCGTTGGACATCGCTGGACACCGTTGGACATCGTTGGACACCGTGGGACAACGTGGGACAACGTGGGACAACGTGGGACAACGTGGGACAACGTGGGACAACGTGGGACAACGTGGGACAACGTGGGACAACGTGGGACAACGTGGGACAACGTGGGACAACGTGGGACATCGTGGGACAACGTGGGACAACGTGGGACAACGTGGGACAACGTGGGACAACGTGGGACATCGTGGGACAACGTGGGACAACGTGGGACAACGTGGGACAACGTGGGACATCGTTGGACACCGTTGGACACCGTGGGACAACGTGGGACAACGTGGGACATCGTGGGACAACGTGGGACAACGTGGGACCACGTGGGACATCGTGGGACAACGTGGGACAACGTGGGACAACGTGGGACAACGTGGGACAACGTGGGACACCGTTGGACACCGTTGGACACCGTTGGACACCGTTGGACATCGTTGGACACCGTGGGACAACGTGGGACAACGTGGGACAACGAGGGAAACCATGGAACAACGTGGGACAACGTGGGACACCGTTGGACATCGTTGGACATCGTTGGACACCGTGGGACAACGTGGGACAACGTGGGACTACGTGGGACAACGTCGGACAACGTGGGACAACGTGGGACAACGTGGGACAACGTGGGACAACGTGGGACAACGTGGGACAACGTGGGACAACGTGGGACAACGTGGGACAACGTGGGACAACGTGGGACAACGTGGGACACCGTTGGACATCGTTGGACAACGTGGGACACCGTTGGACACCGTTGGACACCGTTGGACACCGTTGGACATCGTTGGACACCGTGGGACAACGTGGGACAACGTGGGACAACGTGGGAAACCATGGAACAACGTGGGACAACGTGGGACACCGTTGGACATCGTTGGACAACGTGGGACAACGTGGGACAACGTGGGACAACGTGGGACAACGTGGGACAACGTGGGACAACGTGGGACACCGTTGGACACCGTGGGACACCGTTGGACACCGTTGGACATCGTTGGACACCGTGGGACAACGTGGGACAACGTGGGACAACGTGGGACAACGTGGGACAACGTGGAACAACGTGGGACAACGTGGGACAACGTGGGACAACGTGGGACAACGTGGGACAACGTGGGACATCGTGGGACAACGTGGGAAAACGTGGGACAACGTGGAACAACGTGGGACACCGTTGGACAACGTGGGACACCGTTGGACATCTTTGGACACCGTGGGACAACGTGGGACAACGTGGGACCACGTGGGACAACGTGGGACAACGTGGGACAACGTGGGACAACGTGGGACAACGTGGGACAACGTGGGACATCGTGGGACAACGTGGGACAACGTGGGACACCGTTGGACATCGTTGGACACCGTGGGACACCGTGGGACAACGTGGGACAACGTGGGACAACGTGGGACAACGTGGGACAACGTGGGACAACGTGGGACAACGCGGGACAACGTGGGACAACGTGGGACAACGTGGGACAACGTGGGACAACGTGGGACAACGTGGGACAACGTGGGACACCGTTGGACACCGTGGGACACCGTTGGACACCGTTGGACATCGTTGGACACCGTGGGACAACGTGGGACAACGTGGGACAACGTGGGACAACGTGGGACATCGTTGGACACCGTTGGACACCGTGGGACAACGTGGGACAACGTGGGACATCGTGGGACAACGTGGGACAACGTGGGACAACGTGGGACATCGTGGGACAACGTGGGACAACGTGGGACAACGTGGGACAACGTGGGACAACGTGGGACACCGTTGGACACCGTTGGACACCGTTGGACACCGTTGGACATCGTTGGACACCGTGGGACAACGTGGGACAACGTGGGACAACGTGGGAAACCATGGAACAACGTGGGACAACGTGGGACACCGTTGGACATCGTTGGACATCGTTGGACACCGTGGGACAACGTGGGACAACGTGGGACAACGTGGGACAACGTCGGACAACGTGGGACAACGTGGGACAACGTGGGACAACGTGGGACAACGTGGGACAACGTGGGACAACGTGGGACAACGTGGGACAACGTGGGACAACGTGGGACATCGTGGGACAACGTGGGACAACGTGGGACAACGTGGGACAACGTGGGACATCGTTGGACACCGTTGGACACCGTGGGACAACGTGGGACAACGTTGGACAACGTGGGACAACGTGGGACAACGTGGGACAACGTGGGACAACGTGGGACAACGTGGGACAACGTGGGACAACGTGGGACATCGTGGGACAACGTGGGACAACGTGGGACAACGTGGGACAACGTGGGACATCGTTGGACACCGTTGGACACCGTGGGACAACGTGGGACAACGTGGGACAACGTGGGACAACGTGGGACAACGTGGGACAACGTGGGACAACGTGGGACAACGTGGGACAACGTGGGACAACGTGGGACAACGTGGGACAACGTGGGACACCGTTGGACATCGTTGGACACCGTGGGACACCGTGGGACAACGTGGGACAACGTGGGACAACGTGGGACAACGTGGGACAACGTGGGACAACGTGGGACAACGTGGGACAACGTGGGACAACGTGGGACAACGTGGGACAACGTGGGACAACGTGGGACAACGTGGGACAACGTGGGACACCGTTGGACACCGTGGGACACCGTTGGACACCGTTGGACATCGTTGGACACCGTGGGACAACGTGGGACAACGTGGGACAACGTGGGACAACGTGGGACATCGTTGGACACCGTTGGACACCGTGGGACAACGTGGGACAACGTGGGACATCGTGGGACAACGTGGGACAACGTGGGACAACGTGGGACATCGTGGGACAACGTGGGACAACGTGGGACAACGTGGGACAACGTGGGACAACGTGGGACACCGTTGGACACCGTTGGACACCGTTGGACACCGTTGGACATCGTTGGACACCGTGGGACAACGTGGGACAACGTGGGACAACGTGGGAAACCATGGAACAACGTGGGACAACGTGGGACACCGTTGGACATCGTTGGACATCGTTGGACACCGTGGGACAACGTGGGACAACGTGGGACAACGTGGGACAACGTCGGACAACGTGGGACAACGTGGGACAACGTGGGACAACGTGGGACAACGTGGGACAACGTGGGACAACGTGGGACAACGTGGGACAACGTGGGACAACGTGGGACATCGTGGGACAACGTGGGACAACGTGGGACAACGTGGGACAACGTGGGACATCGTTGGACACCGTTGGACACCGTGGGACAACGTGGGACAACGTTGGACAACGTTGGACAACGTGGGACAACGTGGGACAACGTGGGACATCGTGGGACAACGTGGGACAACGTGGGACACCGTTGGACATCGTTGGACACCGTGGGACAACGTGGGACAACGTGGGACAACGTGGGACACCGTTGGACACCGTTGGACACCGTTGGACACCGTTGGACATCGTTGGACACCGTGGGACAACGTGGGACAACGTGGGACAACGTGGGAAACCATGGAACAACGTGGGACAACGTGGGACACCGTTGGACATCGTTGGACAACGTGGGACAACGTGGGACAACGTGGGACAACGTGGGACAACGTGGGACAACGTGGGACAACGTGGGACACCGTTGGACACCGTGGGACACCGTTGGACACCGTTGGACATCGTTGGACACCGTGGGACAACGTGGGACAACGTGGGACAACGTGGGACAACGTGGGACAACGTGGGACAACGTGGGACAACGTGGGACAACGTGGGACAACGTGGGACAACGTGGGACAACGTGGGACATCGTGGGACAACGTGGGACAACGTGGGACAACGTGGGACAACGTGGGACACCGTTGGACAACGTGGGACACCGTTGGACATCGTTGGACACCGTGGGACAACGTGGGACAACGTGGGACCACGTGGGACAACGTGGGACAACGTGGGACAACGTGGGACAACGTGGGACAACGTGGGACAACGTGGGACATCGTGGGACAACGTGGGACAACGTGGGACACCGTTGGACATCGTTGGACACCGTGGGACACCGTGGGACAACGTGGGACAACGTGGGACAACGTGGGACAACGTGGGACAACGTGGGACAACGTGGGACAACGTGGGACAACGTGGGACAACGTGGGACAACGTGGGACAACGTGGGACAACGTGGGACAACGTGGGACAACGTGGGACACCGTTGGACACCGTGGGACACCGTTGGACACCGTTGGACATCGTTGGACACCGTGGGACAACGTGGGACAACGTGGGACAACGTGGGACAACGTGGGACAACGTGGGACAACGTGGGACAACGTGGGACAACGTGGGACAACGTGGGACAACGTGGGACATCGTGGGACAACGTGGGACAACGTGGGACAACGTGGGACAACGTGGGACACCGTTGGACAACGTGGGACACCGTTGGACATCGTTGGACACCGTGGGACAACGTGGGACAACGTGGGACCACGTGGGACAACGTGGGACAACGTGGGACAACGTGGGACAACGTGGGACAACATGGGACAACGTGGGACATCGTGGGACAACGTGGGACAACGTGGGACACCGTTGGACATCGTTGGACACCGTGGGACACCGTGGGACAACGTGGGACAACGTGGGACAACGTGGGACAACGTGGGACACCGTTGGACAACGTGGGACACCGTTGGACATCGTTGGACACCGTGGGACAACGTGGGACAACGTGGGACCACGTGGGACAACGTGGGACAACGTGGGACAACGTGGGACAACGTGGGACAACGTGGGACAACGTGGGACATCGTGGGACAACGTGGGACAACGTGGGACACCGTTGGACATCGTTGGACACCGTGGGACACCGTGGGACAACGTGGGACACCGTTGGACATCGCTGGACACCGTTGGACATCGTTGGACACCGTGGGACAACGTGGGACAACGTGGGACAACGTGGGACAACGTGGGACAACGTGGGACAACGTGGGACAACGTGGGACAACGTGGGACAACGTGGGACAACGTGGGACAACGTGGGACAACGTGGGACATCGTGGGACAACGTGGGACAACGTGGGACAACGTGGGACAACGTGGGACAACGTGGGACATCGTGGGACAACGTGGGACAACGTGGGACAACGTGGGACAACGTGGGACATCGTTGGACACCGTTGGACACCGTGGGACAACGTGGGACAACGTGGGACACCGTTGGACAACGTGGGACACCGTTGGACATCGTTGGACACCGTGGGACAACGTGGGACAACGTGGGACCACGTGGGACAACGTGGGACAACGTGGGACAACGTGGGACAACGTGGGACAACGTGGGACAACGTGGGACAACGTGGGACACCGTTGGACATCGTTGGACAACGTGGGACAACGTGGGACAACGTGGGACAACGTGGGACAACGTGGGACAACGTGGGACACCGTTGGACACCGTTGGACATCGTTGGACACCGTGGGACAACGTGGGACAACGTGGGACAACGTGGGACAACGTGGGACAACGTGGGACAACGTTGGACAACGTGGGACAACGTGGGACAACGTGGGACAACGTGGGACATCGTGGGACAACGTGGGACACCGTTGGACATCGTTGGACACCGTTGGACACCGTTGGACATCGTTGGACACCGTGGGACAACGTGGGACAACGTGGGACAACGTGGGAAACCATGGAACAACGTGGGACAACGTGGGACACCGTTGGACATCGTTGGACAACGTGGGACAACGTGGGACAACGTGGGACAACGTGGGACAACGTGGGACATCGTGGGACAACGTGGGACAACGTGGGACAACGTGGGACAACGTGGGAAACCATGGAACAACGTGGGACAACGTGGGACACCGTTGGACATCGTTGGACAACGTGGGACAACGTGGGACAACGTGGGACAACGTGGGACAACGTGGGACAACGTGGGACAACGTGGGACACCGTTGGACACCGTGGGACACCGTTGGACACCGTTGGACACCGTTGGACACCGTGGGACAACGTGGGACAACGTGGGACAACGTGGGACAACGTGGGACAACGTGGGACAACGTGGGACAACGTGGGACAACGTGGGACAACGTGGGACAACGTGGGACAACGTGGGACATCGTGGGACAACGTGGGACAACGTGGGACAACGTGGAACAACGTGGGACACCGTTGGACAACGTGGGACACCGTTGGACATCGTTGGACACCGTGGGACAACGTGGGACAACGTGGGACCACGTGGGACAACGTGGGACAACGTGGGACAACGTGGGACAACGTGGGACAACGTGGGACAACGTGGGACATCGTGGGACAACGTGGGACAACGTGGGACACCGTTGGACATCGTTGGACACCGTGGGACACCGTGGGACAACGTGGGACAACGTGGGACAACGTGGGACAACGTGGGACAACGTGGGACAACGTGGGACAACGCGGGACAACGTGGGACAACGTGGGACAACGTGGGACAACGTGGGACAACGTGGGACAACGTGGGACAACGTGGGACACCGTTGGACACCGTGGGACACCGTTGGACACCGTTGGACATCGTTGGACACCGTGGGACAACGTGGGACAACGTGGGACAACGTGGGACAACGTGGGACATCGTTGGACACCGTTGGACACCGTGGGACAACGTGGGACAACGTGGGACATCGTGGGACAACGTGGGACAACGTGGGACAACGTGGGACATCGTGGGACAACGTGGGACAACGTGGGACAACGTGGGACAACGTGGGACAACGTGGGACACCGTTGGACACCGTTGGACACCGTTGGACACCGTTGGACATCGTTGGACACCGTGGGACAACGTGGGACAACGTGGGACAACGTGGGAAACCATGGAACAACGTGGGACAACGTGGGACACCGTTGGACATCGTTGGACATCGTTGGACACCGTGGGACAACGTGGGACAACGTGGGACAACGTGGGACAACGTCGGACAACGTGGGACAACGTGGGACAACGTGGGACAACGTGGGACAACGTGGGACAACGTGGGACAACGTGGGACAACGTGGGACAACGTGGGACAACGTGGGACATCGTGGGACAACGTGGGACAACGTGGGACAACGTGGGACAACGTGGGACATCGTTGGACACCGTTGGACACCGTGGGACAACGTGGGACAACGTTGGACAACGTGGGACAACGTGGGACAACGTGGGACAACGTGGGACAACGTGGGACATCGTGGGACAACGTGGGACAACGTGGGACACCGTTGGACATCGTTGGACACCGTGGGACAACGTGGGACAACGTGGGACAACGTGGGACACCGTTGGACACCGTTGGACACCGTTGGACACCGTTGGACATCGTTGGACACCGTGGGACAACGTGGGACAACGTGGGACAACGTGGGAAACCATGGAACAACGTGGGACAACGTGGGACACCGTTGGACACCGTTGGACAACGTGGGACAACGTGGGACAACGTGGGACAACGTGGGACAACGTGGGACAACGTGGGACAACGTGGGACACCGTTGGACACCGTGGGACACCGTTGGACACCGTTGGACATCGTTGGACACCGTGGGACAACGTGGGACAACGTGGGACAACGTGGGACAACGTGGGACAACGTGGGACAACGTGGGACAACGTGGGACAACGTGGGACAACGTGGGACATCGTGGGACAACGTGGGACAACGTGGGACAACGTGGGACAACGTGGGACAACGTGGGACATCGTGGGACAACGTGGGACAACGTGGGACAACGTGGGACAACGTGGGACATCGTTGGACACCGTTGGACACCGTGGACAACGTGGGACAACGTGGGACATCGTGGGACAACGTGGGACAACGTGGGACAACGTGGGACATCGTGGGACAACGTGGGACAACGTGGGACAACGTGGGACAACGTGGGACAACGTGGGACAACGTGGGACACCGTTGGACACCGTTGGACACCGTTGGACACCGTTGGACATCGTTGGACACCGTGGGACAACGTGGGACAACGTGGGACAACGTGGGAAACCATGGAACAACGTGGGACAACGTGGGACACCGTTGGACATCGTTGGACATCGTTGGACACCGTGGGACAACGTGGGACAACGTGGGACAACGTGGGACAACGTCGGACAACGTGGGACAACGTGGGACAACGTGGGACAACGTGGGACAACGTGGGACAACGTGGGACAACGTGGGACAACGTGGGACAACGTGGGACATCGTGGGACAACGTGGGACAACGTGGGACAACGTGGGACAACGTGGGACATCGTTGGACACCGTTGGACACCGTGGGACAACGTGGGACAACGTGGGACAACGTGGGACAACGTGGGACAACGTGGGACAACGTGGGACAACGTGGGACAACGTGGGACAACGTGGGACAACGTGGGACAACGTGGGACACCGTTGGACATCGTTGGACAACGTGGGACACCGTTGGACACCGTTGGACACCGTTGGACACCGTTGGACATCGTTGGACACCGTGGGACAACGTGGGACAACGTGGGACAACGTGGGAAACCATGGAACAACGTGGGACAACGTGGGACACCGTTGGACATCGTTGGACAACGTGGGACAACGTGGGACAACGTGGGACAACGTGGGACAACGTGGGACAACGTGGGACAACGTGGGACACCGTTGGACACCGTGGGACACCGTTGGACACCGTTGGACATCGTTGGACACCGTGGGACAACGTGGGACAACGTGGGACAACGTGGGACAACGTGGGACAACGTGGGACAACGTGGGACAACGTGGGACAACGTGGGACAACGTGGGACAACGTGGGACAACGTGGGACATCGTGGGACAACGTGGGACAACGTGGGACAACGTGGGACAACGTGGGACACCGTTGGACAACGTGGGACACCGTTGGACATCGTTGGACACCGTGGGACAACGTGGGACAACGTGGGACCACGTGGGACAACGTGGGACAACGTGGGACAACGTGGGACAACGTGGGACAACGTGGGACAACGTGGGACAACGTGGGACAACGTGGGACAACGTGGGACAACGTGGGACAACGTGGGACAACGTGGGACAACGTGGGACAACGTGGGACAACGTGGGACAACGTGGGACAACGTGGGACAACGTGGGACAACGTGGGACAACGTGGGACAACGTGGGACACCGTTGGACACCGTGGGACACCGTTGGACACCGTTGGACATCGTTGGACACCGTGGGACAACGTGGGACAACGTGGGACAACGTGGGACAACGTGGGACATCGTTGGACACCGTTGGACACCGTGGGACAACGTGGGACAACGTGGGACATCGTGGGACAACGTGGGACAACGTGGGACAACGTGGGACATCGTGGGACAACGTGGGACAACGTGGGACAACGTGGGACAACGTGGGACAACGTGGGACACCGTTGGACACCGTTGGACACCGTTGGACACCGTTGGACATCGTTGGACACCGTGGGACAACGTGGGACAACGTGGGACAACGTGGGAAACCATGGAACAACGTGGGACAACGTGGGACACCGTTGGACATCGTTGGACATCGTTGGACACCGTGGGACAACGTGGGACAACGTGGGACAACGTGGGACAACGTCGGACAACGTGGGACAACGTGGACAACGTGGGACAACGTGGGACAACGTGGGACAACGTGGGACAACGTGGGACAACGTGGGACAACGTGGGACAACGTGGGACATCGTGGGACAACGTGGGACAACGTGGGACAACGTGGGACAACGTGGGACATCGTTGGACACCGTTGGACACCGTGGGACAACGTGGGACAACGTTGGACAACGTGGGACAACGTGGGACAACGTGGGACAACGTGGGACATCGTGGGACAACGTGGGACAACGTGGGACACCGTTGGACATCGTTGGACACCGTGGGACAACGTGGGACAACGTGGGACAACGTGGGACACCGTTGGACACCGTTGGACACCGTTGGACACCGTTGGACATCGTTGGACACCGTGGGACAACGTGGGACAACGTGGGACAACGTGGGAAACCATGGAACAACGTGGGACAACGTGGGACACCGTTGGACATCGTTGGACAACGTGGGACAACGTGGGACAACGTGGGACAACGTGGGACAACGTGGGACAACGTGGGACAACGTGGGACACCGTTGGACACCGTGGGACACCGTTGGACACCGTTGGACATCGTTGGACACCGTGGGACAACGTGGGACAACGTGGGACAACGTGGGACAACGTGGGACAACGTGGGACAACGTGGGACAACGTGGGACAACGTGGGACAACGTGGGACAACGTGGGACAACGTGGGACATCGTGGGACAACGTGGGACAACGTGGGACAACGTGGGACAACGTGGGACACCGTTGGACAACGTGGGCACCGTTGGACATCGTTGGACACCGTGGGACAACGTGGGACAACGTGGGACCACGTGGGACAACGTGGGACAACGTGGGACAACGTGGGACAACGTGGGACAACGTGGGACAACGTGGGACATCGTGGGACAACGTGGGACAACGTGGGACACCGTTGGACATCGTTGGACACCGTGGGACACCGTGGGACAACGTGGGACAACGTGGGACAACGTGGGACAACGTGGGACAACGTGGGACAACGTGGGACAACGTGGGACAACGTGGGACAACGTGGGACAACGTGGGACAACGTGGGACAACGTGGGACAACGTGGGACACCGTTGGACACCGTGGGACACCGTTGGACACCGTTGGACACCGTGGGACAACGTGGGACAACGTGGGACCACGTGGGACAACGTGGGACAACGTGGGACAACGTGGGACAACGTGGGACAACGTGGGACAACGTGGGACATCGTGGGACAACGTGGGACAACGTGGGACACCGTTGGACATCGTTGGACACCGTGGGACACCGTGGGACAACGTGGGACAACGTGGGACAACGTGGGACAACGTGGGACAACGTGGGACAACGTGGGACAACGTGGGACAACGTGGGACAACGTGGGACAACGTGGGACAACGTGGGACAACGTGGGACAACGTGGGACACCGTTGGACACCGTGGGACACCGTTGGACACCGTTGGACATCGTTGGACACCGTGGGACAACGTGGGACAACGTGGGACAACGTGGGACAACGTGGGACAACGTGGGACAACGTGGGACAACGTGGGACAACGTGGGACAACGTGGGACAACGTGGGACAACGTGGGACATCGTGGGACAACGTGGGACAACGTGGGACAACGTGGGACAACGTGGGACACCGTTGGACAACGTGGGACACCGTTGGACATCGTTGGACACCGTGGGACAACGTGGGACAACGTGGGACCACGTGGGACAACGTGGGACAACGTGGGACAACGTGGGACAACGTGGGACAACATGGGACAACGTGGGACATCGTGGGACAACGTGGGACAACGTGGGACACCGTTGGACATCGTTGGACACCGTGGGACACCGTGGGACAACGTGGGACAACGTGGGACAACGTGGGACAACGTGGGACACCGTTGGACAACGTGGGACACCGTTGGACATCGTTGGACACCGTGGGACAACGTGGGACAACGTGGGACCACGTGGGACAACGTGGGACAACGTGGGACAACGTGGGACAACGTGGGACAACGTGGGACAACGTGGGACATCGTGGGACAACGTGGGACAACGTGGGACAACGTGGGAAAACGTGGGACAACGTGGGACACCGTTGGACATCGCTGGACACCGTTGGACATCGTTGGACACCGTGGGACAACGTGGGACAACGTGGGACAACGTGGGACAACGTGGGACAACGTGGGACAACGTGGGACAACGTGGGACAACGTGGGACAACGTGGGACAACGTGGGACAACGTGGGACAACGTGGGACATCGTGGGACAACGTGGGACAACGTGGGACAACGTGGGACAACGTGGGACAACGTGGGACATCGTGGGACAACGTGGGACAACGTGGGACAACGTGGGACAACGTGGGACATCGTTGGACACCGTTGGACACCGTGGGACAACGTGGGACAACGTGGGACACCGTTGGACAACGTGGGACACCGTTGGACATCGTTGGACACCGTGGGACAACGTGGGACAACGTGGGACCACGTGGGACAACGTGGGACAACGTGGGACAACGTGGGACAACGTGGGACAACGTGGGACAACGTGGGACAACGTGGGACACCGTTGAACACCGTTGGACATCGTTGGACACCGTGGGACAACGTGGGACAACGTGGGACAACGTGGGACAACGTGGGACAACGTGGGACAACGTTGGACAACGTGGGACAACGTGGGACAACGTGGGACAACGTGGGACATCGTGGGACAACGTGGGACACCGTTGGACATCGTTGGACACCGTGGGACAACGTGGGACAACGTGGGACAACGTGGGACACCGTTGGACACCGTTGGACACCGTTGGACACCGTTGGACATCGTTGGACACCGTGGGACAACGTGGGACAACGTGGGACAACGTGGGAAACCATGGAACAACGTGGGACAACGTGGGACACCGTTGGACATCGTTGGACAACGTGGGACAACGTGGGACAACGTGGGACAACGTGGGACAACGTGGGACAACGTGGGACAACGTGGGACACCGTTGGACACCGTGGGACACCGTTGGACACCGTTGGACATCGTTGGACACCGTGGGACAACGTGGGACAACGTGGGACAACGTGGGACAACGTGGGACAACGTGGGACAACGTGGGACAACGTGGGACAACGTGGGACAACGTGGGACAACGTGGGACAACGTGGGACAACGTGGGACAACGTGGGACAACGTGGGACATCGTGGACAACGTGGGACAACGTGGGACAACGTTGGACAACGTGGGACACCGTGGGACAACGTGGGACAACGTGGGACCACGTGGGACAACGTGGGACAACGTGGGACAACGTGGGACAACGTGGGACAACGTGGGACAACGTGGGACAACGTGGGACAACGTGGGACAACGTGGGACAACGTGGGACAACGTGGGACAACGTGGGACAACGTGGGACAACGTGGGACACCGTTGGACACCGTGGGACACCGTTGGACACCGTTGGACATCGTTGGACACCGTGGGACAACGTGGGACAACGTGGGACAACGTGGGACAACGTGGGACAACGTGGGACAACGTGGGACAACGTGGGACAACGTGGGACAACGTGGGACAACGTGGGACAACGTGGGACATCGTGGGACAACGTGGGACAACGTGGGACAACGTGGGGACAACGTGGGACACCGTTGGACAACGTGGGACACCGTTGGACATCGTTGGACACCGTGGGACAACGTGGGACAACGTGGGACCACGTGGGAGAACGTGGGACAACGTGGGACAACGTGGGACAACGTGGGACAACGTGGGACAACGTGGGACATCGTGGGACAACGTGGGACAACGTGGGACACCGTTGGACATCGTTGGACACCGTGGGACACCGTGGGACAACGTGGGACAACGTGGGACAACGTGGGACAACGTGGGACAACGTGGGACAACGTGGGACAACGTGGGACAACGTGGGACAACGTGGGACAACGTGGGACAACGTGGGACAACGTGGGACAACGTGGGACAACGTGGGACATCGTGGGACAACGTGGGACAACGTGGGACAACGTGGGACAACGTGGGACACCGTTGGACATCGTTGGACACCGTGGGACAACGTGGGACAACGTGGGACCACGTGGGACAACGTGGGACAACGTGGGACAACGTGGGACAACGTGGGACATCGTGGGACAACGTGGGACAACGTGGGACAACGTGGGACAACGTGGGACAACGTGGGACACCGTTGGACACCGTTGGACACCGTTGGACACCGTTGGACATCGTTGGACACCGTGGGACAACGTGGGACAACGTGGGACAACGTGGGAAACCATGGAACAACGTGGGACAACGTGGGACACCGTTGGACATCGTTGGACATCGTTGGACACCGTGGGACAACGTGGGACAACGTGGGAAAACGTGGGACAACGTGGGACACCGTTGGACATCGCTGGACACCGTTGGACATCGTTGGACACCGTGGGACAACGTGGGACAACGTGGGACAACGTGGGACACCGTTGGACACCGTTGGACACCGTTGGACACCGTTGGACATCGTTGGACACCGTGGGACAACGTGGGACAACGTGGGACAACGTGGGAAACCATGGAACAACGTGGGACAACGTGGGACACCGTTGGACATCGTTGGACATCGTTGGACACCGTGGGACAACGTGGGACAACGTGGGACTACGTGGACAACGTCGGACAACGTGGGACAACGTGGGACAACGTGGGACAACGTGGGACAACGTGGGACAACGTGGGACAACGTGGGACAACGTGGGACAACGTGGGACATCGTGGGACAACGTGGGACAACGTGGGACAACGTGGGACAACGTGGGACATCGTTGGACACCGTTGGACACCGTGGGACAACGTGGGACAACGTGGGACAACGTGGGACAACGTGGGACAACGTGGGACAACGTGGGACAACGTGGGACAACGTGGGACAACGTGGGACAACGTGGGACAACGTGGGACACCGTTGGACATCGTTGGACAACGTGGGACACCGTTGGACACCGTTGGACACCGTTGGACACCGTTGGACATCGTTGGACACCGTGGACAACGTGGGACAACGTGGGACAACGTGGGAAACCATGGAACAACGTGGGACAACGTGGGACACCGTTGGACATCGTTGGACAACGTGGGACAACGTGGGACAACGTGGGACAACGTGGGACAACGTGGGACAACGTGGGACAACGTGGGACACCGTTGGACACCGTGGGACACCGTTGGACACCGTTGGACATCGTTGGACACCGTGGGACAACGTGGGACAACGTGGGACAACGTGGGACAACGTGGGACAACGTGGGACAACGTGGGACAACGTGGGACAACGTGGGACAACGTGGGACAACGTGGGACAACGTGGGACAACGTGGGACAACGTGGGACATCGTGGGACAACGTGGGACAACGTGGGACAACGTGGGACAACGTGGGACACCGTTGGACAACGTGGGACACCGTTGGACATCGTTGGACACCGTGGGACAACGTGGGACAACGTGGGACCACGTGGGACAACGTGGGACCACGTGGGACAACGTGGGACAACGTGGGACAACGTGGGACAACGTGGGACAACGTGGGACAACGTGGGACATCGTGGGACAACGTGGGACAACGTGGGACACCGTTGGACATCGTTGGACACCGTGGGACACCGTGGGACAACGTGGGACAACGTGGGACAACGTGGGACAACGTGGGACAACGTGGGACAACGTGGGACAACGCGGGACAACGTGGGACAACGTGGGACAACGTGGGACAACGTGGGACAACGTGGGACAACGTGGGACAACGTGGGACACCGTTGGACACCGTGGGACACCGTTGGACACCGTTGGACATCGTTGGACACCGTGGGACAACGTGGGACAACGTGGGACAACGTGGGACAACGTGGGACATCGTTGGACACCGTTGGACACCGTGGGACAACGTGGGACAACGTGGGACATCGTGGGACAACGTGGGACAACGTGGGACAACGTGGGACATCGTGGGACAACGTGGGACAACGTGGGACAACGTGGGACAACGTGGGACAACGTGGGACACCGTTGGACACCGTTGGACACCGTTGGACACCGTTGGACATCGTTGGACACCGTGGGACAACGTGGGACAACGTGGGACAACGTGGGAAACCATGGAACAACGTGGGACAACGTGGGACACCGTTGGACATCGTTGGACATCGTTGGACACCGTGGGACAACGTGGGACAACGTGGGACAACGTGGGACAACGTCGGACAACGTGGGACAACGTGGGACAACGTGGGACAACGTGGGACAACGTGGGACAACGTGGGACAACGTGGGACAACGTGGGACAACGTGGGACAACGTGGGACATCGTGGGACAACGTGGGACAACGTGGGACAACGTGGGACAACGTGGGACATCGTTGGACACCGTTGGACACCGTGGGACAACGTGGGACAACGTTGGACAACGTGGGACAACGTGGGACAACGTGGGACAACGTGGGACATCGTGGGACAACGTGGGACAACGTGGGACACCGTTGGACATCGTTGGACACCGTGGGACAACGTGGGACAACGTGGGACAACGTGGGACACCGTTGGACACCGTTGGACACCGTTGGACACC
>NW_025963762.1:0-24710 GCF_910591885.1 Bombus terrestris
TGGACAACGTGGGACAACGTGGGACAACGTGGGACAACGTGGGACAACGTGGGACAACGTGGGACAACGTGGGACAACGTGGGAAACCATGGAACAACGTGGGACAACGTGGGACACCGTTGGACATCGTTGGACATCGTTGGACACCGTGGGACAACGTGGGACAACGTGGGACAACGTGGGACACCGTTGGACATCGCTGGACACCGTTGGACACCGTGGGACAACGTGGGACAACGTGGGAAAACGTGGGACAACGTGGGACACCGTTGGACATCGCTGGACACCGTTGGACATCGTTGGACACCGTGGGACAACGTGGGACAACGTGGGACAACGTGGGACAACGTGGGACAACGTGGGACAACGTGGGACAACGTGGGACAACGTGGGAAACCATGGAACAACGTGGGACAACGTGGGACACCGTTGGACATCGTTGGACATCGTTGGACACCGTGGGACAACGTGGGACAACGTGGGACAACGTGGGAAAACGTGGGACAACGTGGGACACCGTTGGACATCGCTGGACACCGTTGGACATCGTTGGACACCGTGGGACAACGTGGGACAACGTGGGACAACGTGGGACAACGTGGGACACCGTTGGACATCGTTGGACAACGTGGGACAACGTGGGACAACGTGGGACAACGTGGGACAACGTGGGACACCGTTGGACATCGTTGGACACCGTGGGACAACGTGGGACAACGTGGGACAACGTGGGACAACGTGGGACAACGTGGGAAACCATGGAACAACGTGGGACAACGTGGGACACCGTTGGACAACGTGGGACATCGTGGGACAACGTGGGACAACGTGGGACAACGTGGGACAACGTGGGACAACGTGGGACACCGTTGGACACCGTGGGACACCGTTGGACACCGTTGGACATCGTTGGACACCGTGGGACAACGTGGGACAACGTGGGACAACGTGGGACAACGTGGGACATCGTGGGACAACGTGGGACAACGTGGGACAACGTGGGACATCGTTGGACACCGTTGGACACCGTGGGACAACGTGGGACAACGTGGGACAACGTGGGACAACGTGGGACAACGTGGGACAACGTGGGACAACGTGGGACAACGTGGGACAACGTGGGACAACGTGGGACAACGTGGGACAACGTGGGACAACGTGGGACAACGTGGGACATCGTGGGACAACGTGGGACAACGTGGGACACCGTTGGACATCGTTGGACAACGTGGGACAACGTGGGACAACGTGGGACAACGTGGGACACCGTTGGACACCGTTGGACACCGTTGGACACCGTTGGACATCGTTGGACACCGTGGGACAACGTGGGACAACGTGGGACAACGTGGGAAACCATGGAACAACGTGGGACAACGTGGGACACCGTTGGACATCGTTGGACAACGTGGGACAACGTGGGACAACGTGGGACAACGTGGGACAACGTGGGACAACGTGGGACAACGTGGGACACCGTTGGACACCGTGGGACACCGTTGGACACCGTTGGACATCGTTGGACAACGTGGGACAACGTGGGACAACGTGGGAAACCATGGAACAACGTGGGACAACGTTGGACACCGTGGGACAACGTGGGACAACGTGGGACAACGTGGGAAACCATGGAACAACGTGGGACAACGTGGGACACCGTTGGACATCGTTGGACAACGTGGGACAACGTGGGACAACGTGGGACACCGTTGGACACCGTGGGACACCGTTGGACACCGTTGGACATCGTTGGACACCGTGGGACAACGTGGGACATCGTTGGACACCGTGGGACAACGTGGGACAACGTGGGACAGCGTGGGACAACGTGGGACAACGTGGGACAACGTGGGACAACGTGGGACAACGTGGGACAACGTGGGACAACGTGGGACAACGTGGGACAACGTGGGACAACGTGGGACAACGTGGGACAACGTGGGACATCGTGGGACAACGTGGGACAACGTGGGACAACGTGGGACAACGTGGGACATCGTTGGACACCGTTGGACACCGTGGGACAACGTGGGACAACGTGGGACAACGTGGGACAACGTGGGACAACGTGGGACATCGTTGGACACCGTTGGACACCGTGGGACAACGTGGGACAACGTGGGACAACGTGGGACAACGTGGGACAACGTGGGACAACGTGGGACAACGTGGGACAACGTGGGACAACGTGGGACAACGTGGGACAACGTGGGACAACGTGGGACAACGTGGGACAACGTGGGACATCGTGGGACAACGTGGGACAACGTGGGACACCGTTGGACATCGTTGGACAACGTGGGACAACGTGGGACAACGTGGGACAACGTGGGACACCGTTGGACACCGTTGGACACCGTTGGACACCGTTGGACATCGTTGGACAACGTGGGACAACGTGGGACAACGTGGGAAACCATGGAACAACGTGGGACAACGTGGGACACCGTTGGACATCGTTGGACAACGTGGGACAACGTGGGACAACGTGGGACAACGTGGGACACCGTTGGACACCGTGGGACACCGTTGGACACCGTTGGACATCGTTGGACACCGTGGGACAACGTGGGACAACGTGGGACAACGTGGGACAACGTGGGACAACGTGGGACAACGTGGGACAACGTGGGACAACGTGGGACAACGTGGGACAACGTGGGACAACGTGGGACATCGTGGGACAACGTGGGACAACGTGGGACAACGTGGGACAACGTGGGACACCGTTGGACAACGTGGGACACCGTTGGACATCGTTGGACACCGTGGGACAACGTGGGACAACTTGGGACCACGTGGGACAACGTGGGACAACGTGGGACAACGTGGGACAACGTGGGACAACGTGGGACAACGTGGGACATCGTGGGACAACGTGGGACAACGTGGGACAACGTGGGACAACGTGGGACAACGTGGGACACCGTTGGACATCGTTGGACACCGTGGGACAACGTGGGACAACGTGGGACAACGTGGGACAACGTGGGACAACGTGGGACAACGTGGGAAACCATGGAACAACGTGGGACAACGTGGGACACCGTTGGACATCGTTGGACAACGTGGGACAACGTGGGACAACGTGGGACAACGTGGGACAACGTGGGACAACGTGGGACAACGTGGGACAACGTGGGAAACCATGGAACAACGTGGGACAACGTGGGACACCGTTGGACATCGTTGGACATCGTTGGACACCGTGGGACAACGTGGGACAACTTGGGAAAACGTGGGACAACGTGGGACACCGTTGGACATCGCTGGACACCGTTGGACACCGTGGGACAACGTGGGACAACGTGGGAAAACGTGGGACAACGTGGGACACCGTTGGACATCGCTGGACACCGTTGGACATCGTTGGACACCGTGGGACAACGTGGGACAACGTGGGACAACGTGGGACAACGTGGGACAACGTGGGACAACGTGGGACAACGTGGGACAACGTGGGAAACCATGGAACAACGTGGGACAACGTGGGACACCGTTGGACATCGTTGGACATCGTTGGACACCGTGGGACAACGTGGGACAACGTGGGACAACGTGGGAAAACGTGGGACAACGTGGGACACCGTTGGACATCGCTGGACACCGTTGGACATCGTTGGACACCGTGGGACAACGTGGGACAACGTGGGACAACGTGGGACAACGTGGGACACCGTTGGACATCGTTGGACAACGTGGGACAACGTGGGACAACGTGGGACAACGTGGGACAACGTGGGACACCGTTGGACATCGTTGGACACCGTGGGACAACGTGGGACAACGTGGGACAACGTGGGACAACGTGGGACAACGTGGGAAACCATGGAACAACGTGGGACAACGTGGGACACCGTTGGACAACGTGGGACATCGTGGGACAACGTGGGACAACGTGGGACAACGTGGGACAACGTGGGACAACGTGGGACACCGTTGGACACCGTGGGACACCGTTGGACACCGTTGGACATCGTTGGACACCGTGGGACAACGTGGGACAACGTGGGACAACGTGGGACAACGTGGGACATCGTGGGACAACGTGGGACAACGTGGGACAACGTGGGACATCGTTGGACACCGTTGGACACCGTGGGACAACGTGGGACAACGTGGGACAACGTGGGACAACGTGGGACAACGTGGGACAACGTGGGACAACGTGGGACAACGTGGGACAACGTGGGACAACGTGGGACAACGTGGGACAACGTGGGACAACGTGGGACAACGTGGGACATCGTGGGACAACGTGGGACAACGTGGGACACCGTTGGACATCGTTGGACAACGTGGGACAACGTGGGACAACGTGGGACAACGTGGGACACCGTTGGACACCGTTGGACACCGTTGGACACCGTTGGACATCGTTGGACACCGTGGGACAACGTGGGACAACGTGGGACAACGTGGGAAACCATGGAACAACGTGGGACAACGTGGGACACCGTTGGACATCGTTGGACAACGTGGGACAACGTGGGACAACGTGGGACAACGTGGGACAACGTGGGACAACGTGGGACAACGTGGGACACCGTTGGACACCGTGGGACACCGTTGGACACCGTTGGACATCGTTGGACAACGTGGGACAACGTGGGACAACGTGGGAAACCATGGAACAACGTGGGACAACGTTGGACACCGTGGGACAACGTGGGACAACGTGGGACAACGTGGGAAACCATGGAACAACGTGGGACAACGTGGGACACCGTTGGACATCGTTGGACAACGTGGGACAACGTGGGACAACGTGGGACACCGTTGGACACCGTGGGACACCGTTGGACACCGTTGGACATCGTTGGACACCGTGGGACAACGTGGGACATCGTTGGACACCGTGGGACAACGTGGGACAACGTGGGACAGCGTGGGACAACGTGGGACAACGTGGGACAACGTGGGACAACGTGGGACAACGTGGGACAACGTGGGACAACGTGGGACAACGTGGGACAACGTGGGACAACGTGGGACAACGTGGGACAACGTGGGACATCGTGGGACAACGTGGGACAACGTGGGACAACGTGGGACAACGTGGGACATCGTTGGACACCGTTGGACACCGTGGGACAACGTGGGACAACGTGGGACAACGTGGGACAACGTGGGACAACGTGGGACATCGTTGGACACCGTTGGACACCGTGGGACAACGTGGGACAACGTGGGACAACGTGGGACAACGTGGGACAACGTGGGACAACGTGGGACAACGTGGGACAACGTGGGACAACGTGGGACAACGTGGGACAACGTGGGACAACGTGGGACAACGTGGGACAACGTGGGACATCGTGGGACAACGTGGGACAACGTGGGACACCGTTGGACATCGTTGGACAACGTGGGACAACGTGGGACAACGTGGGACAACGTGGGACACCGTTGGACACCGTTGGACACCGTTGGACACCGTTGGACATCGTTGGACAACGTGGGACAACGTGGGACAACGTGGGAAACCATGGAACAACGTGGGACAACGTGGGACACCGTTGGACATCGTTGGACAACGTGGGACAACGTGGGACAACGTGGGACAACGTGGGACACCGTTGGACACCGTGGGACACCGTTGGACACCGTTGGACATCGTTGGACACCGTGGGACAACGTGGGACAACGTGGGACAACGTGGGACAACGTGGGACAACGTGGGACAACGTGGGACAACGTGGGACAACGTGGGACAACGTGGGACAACGTGGGACAACGTGGGACATCGTGGGACAACGTGGGACAACGTGGGACAACGTGGGACAACGTGGGACACCGTTGGACAACGTGGGACACCGTTGGACATCGTTGGACACCGTGGGACAACGTGGGACAACTTGGGACCACGTGGGACAACGTGGGACAACGTGGGACAACGTGGGACAACGTGGGACAACGTGGGACAACGTGGGACATCGTGGGACAACGTGGGACAACGTGGGACAACGTGGGACAACGTGGGACAACGTGGGACACCGTTGGACATCGTTGGACACCGTGGGACAACGTGGGACAACGTGGGACAACGTGGGACAACGTGGGACAACGTGGGACAACGTGGGAAACCATGGAACAACGTGGGACAACGTGGGACACCGTTGGACATCGTTGGACAACGTGGGACAACGTGGGACAACGTGGGACAACGTGGGACAACGTGGGACAACGTGGGACAACGTGGGACAACGTGGGAAACCATGGAACAACGTGGGACAACGTGGGACACCGTTGGACATCGTTGGACATCGTTGGACACCGTGGGACAACGTGGGACAACTTGGGAAAACGTGGGACAACGTGGGACACCGTTGGACATCGCTGGACACCGTTGGACACCGTGGGACAACGTGGGACAACGTGGGAAAACGTGGGACAACGTGGGACACCGTTGGACATCGCTGGACACCGTTGGACATCGTTGGACACCGTGGGACAACGTGGGACAACGTGGGACAACGTGGGACAACGTGGGACAACGTGGGACAACGTGGGACAACGTGGGACAACGTGGGAAACCATGGAACAACGTGGGACAACGTGGGACACCGTTGGACATCGTTGGACATCGTTGGACACCGTGGGACAACGTGGGACAACGTGGGACAACGTGGGAAAACGTGGGACAACGTGGGACACCGTTGGACATCGCTGGACACCGTTGGACATCGTTGGACACCGTGGGACAACGTGGGACAACGTGGGACAACGTGGGACAACGTGGGACACCGTTGGACATCGTTGGACAACGTGGGACAACGTGGGACAACGTGGGACAACGTGGGACAACGTGGGACACCGTTGGACATCGTTGGACACCGTGGGACAACGTGGGACAACGTGGGACAACGTGGGACAACGTGGGACAACGTGGGAAACCATGGAACAACGTGGGACAACGTGGGACACCGTTGGACAACGTGGGACATCGTGGGACAACGTGGGACAACGTGGGACAACGTGGGACAACGTGGGACAACGTGGGACACCGTTGGACACCGTGGGACACCGTTGGACACCGTTGGACATCGTTGGACACCGTGGGACAACGTGGGACAACGTGGGACAACGTGGGACAACGTGGGACATCGTGGGACAACGTGGGACAACGTGGGACAACGTGGGACATCGTTGGACACCGTTGGACACCGTGGGACAACGTGGGACAACGTGGGACAACGTGGGACAACGTGGGACAACGTGGGACAACGTGGGACAACGTGGGACAACGTGGGACAACGTGGGACAACGTGGGACAACGTGGGACAACGTGGGACAACGTGGGACAACGTGGGACATCGTGGGACAACGTGGGACAACGTGGGACACCGTTGGACATCGTTGGACAACGTGGGACAACGTGGGACAACGTGGGACAACGTGGGACACCGTTGGACACCGTTGGACACCGTTGGACACCGTTGGACATCGTTGGACACCGTGGGACAACGTGGGACAACGTGGGACAACGTGGGAAACCATGGAACAACGTGGGACAACGTGGGACACCGTTGGACATCGTTGGACAACGTGGGACAACGTGGGACAACGTGGGACAACGTGGGACAACGTGGGACAACGTGGGACAACGTGGGACACCGTTGGACACCGTGGGACACCGTTGGACACCGTTGGACATCGTTGGACAACGTGGGACAACGTGGGACAACGTGGGAAACCATGGAACAACGTGGGACAACGTTGGACACCGTGGGACAACGTGGGACAACGTGGGACAACGTGGGAAACCATGGAACAACGTGGGACAACGTGGGACACCGTTGGACATCGTTGGACAACGTGGGACAACGTGGGACAACGTGGGACACCGTTGGACACCGTGGGACACCGTTGGACACCGTTGGACATCGTTGGACACCGTGGGACAACGTGGGACAACGTGGGACAACGTGGGACAACGTGGGACAACGTGGTACAACGTGGGACAACGTGGGACAACGTGGGACAACGTGGGACAACGTGGGACAACGTGGGACAACGTGGGACATCGTGGGACAACGTGGGACAACGTGGGACAACGTGGGACAACGTGGGACACCGTTGGACAACGTGGGACACCGTTGGACATCGTTGGACACCGTGGGACAACGTGGGACAACGTGGGACCACGTGGGACAACGTGGGACAACGTGGGACAACGTGGGACAACGTGGGACAACGTGGGACAACGTGGGACAACGTGGGACAACGTGGGACAACGTGGGACATCGTGGGACAACGTGGGACAACGTGGGACAACGTGGGACAACGTGGGACACCGTTGGACATCGTTGGACACCGTGGGACAACGTGGGACAACGTGGGACAACGTGGGACAACGTGGGACAACGTGGGACAACGTGGGAAACCATGGAACAACGTGGGACAACGTTGGACACCGTGGGACAACGTGGGACAACGTGGGACAACGTGGGAAACCATGGAACAACGTGGGACAACGTGGGACACCGTTGGACATCGTTGGACAACGTGGGACAACGTGGGACAACGTGGGACAACGTGGGACAACGTGGGACAACGTGGGACAACGTGGGACACCGTTGGACACCGTGGGACACCGTTGGACACCGTTGGACATCGTTGGACACCGTGGGACAACGTGGGACAACGTGGGACAACGTGGGACAACGTGGGACAACGTGGGACAACGTGGGACAACGTGGGACAACGTGGGACAACGTGGGACAACGTGGGACATCGTGGGACAACGTGGGACAACGTGGGACAACGTGGGACAACGTGGGACACCGTTGGACATCGTTGGACACCGTGGGACAACGTGGGACAACGTGGGACAACGTGGGACAACGTGGGACAACGTGGGACAACGTGGGAAACCATGGAACAACGTGGGACAACGTTGGACACCGTGGGACAACGTGGGACAACGTGGGACAACGTGGGAAACCATGGAACAACGTGGGACAACGTGGGACACCGTTGGACATCGTTGGACAACGTGGGACAACGTGGGACAACGTGGGACAACGTGGGACAACGTGGGACAACGTGGGACAACGTGGGACACCGTTGGACACCGTGGGACACCGTTGGACACCGTTGGACATCGTTGGACACCGTGGGACAACGTGGGACAACGTGGGACAACGTGGGACAACGTGGGACAACGTGGGACAACGTGGGACAACGTGGGACAACGTGGGACAACGTGGGACAACGTGGGACAACGTGGGACATCGTGGGACAACGTGGGACAACGTGGGACAACGTGGGACAACGTGGGACATCGTTGGACACCGTGGGACAACGTGGGACAACTTGGGACCACGTGGGACAACGTGGGACAACGTGGGACAACGTGGGACAACGTGGGACAACGTGGGACAACGTGGGACAACGTGGGACATCGTGGGACAACGTGGGACAACGTGGGACAACGTGGGACACCGTTGGACACCGTTGGACACCGTGGGACAACGTGGGACAACGTGGGACAACGTGGGACAACGTGGGACAACGTGGGACAACGTGGGAAACCATGGAACAACGTGGGACAACGTGGGACACCGTTGGACATCGTTGGACAACGTGGGACAACGTGGGACAACGTGGGACAACGTGGGACAACGTGGGAAACCATGGAACAACGTGGGACAACGTGGGACACCGTTGGACATCGTTGGACATCGTTGGACACCGTGGGACAACGTGGGACACCGTTGGACATCGCTGGACACCGTTGGACACCGTGGGACAACGTGGGACAACGTGGGAAAACGTGGGACAACGTGGGACACCGTTGGACATCGCTGGACACCGTTGGACATCGTTGGACACCGTGGGACAACGTGGGACAACGTGGGACAACGTGGGACAACGTGGGACAACGTGGGACAACGTGGGACAACGTGGGACAACGTGGGACAACGTGGGAAACCATGGAACAGCGTGGGACAACGTGGGACACCGTTGGACATCGTTGGACATCGTTGGACACCGTGGGACAACGTGGGACAACGTGGGACAACGTGGGACAACGTCGGACAACGTGGGACAACGTGGGACATCGTGGGACAACGTGGGACAACGTGGGACAACGTGGGACAACGTGGGACAACGTGGGACACCGTTGGACACCGTGGGACACCGTTGGACACCGTTGGACATCGTTGGACACCGTGGGACAACGTGGGACAACGTGGGACAACGTGGGACAACGTGGGACATCGTGGGACAACGTGGGACAACGTGGGACAACGTGGGACAACGTGGGACATCGTTGGACACCGTTGGACACCGTGGGACAACGTGGGACAACGTGGGACAACGTGGGACAACGTGGGACAACGTGGGACAACGTGGGACACCGTTGGACACCGTGGGACACCGTTGGACACCGTTGGACATCGTTGGACACCGTGGGACAACGTGGGACAACGTGGGACAACGTGGGACAACGTGGGACAACGTGGGACAACGTGGGACAACGTGGGACAACGTGGGACAACGTGGGACAACGTGGGACAACGTGGGACAACGTGGGACATCGTGGGACAACGTGGGACAACGTGGGACAACGTGGGACAACGTGGGACACCGTTGGACAACGTGGGACACCGTTGGACATCGTTGGACACCGTGGGACAACGTGGGACAACGTGGGACCACGTGGGACAACGTGGGACAACGTGGGACAACGTGGGACAACGTGGGACAACGTGGGACAACGTGGGACACCGTTGGACACCGTGGGACACCGTTGGACACCGTTGGACATCGTTGGACACCGTGGGACAACGTGGGACAACGTGGGACAACGTGGGACAACGTGGGACAACGTGGGACAACGTGGGACAACGTGGGACAACGTGGGACAACGTGGGACAACGTGGGACAACGTGGGACAACGTGGGACAACGTGGGACAACGTGGGACAACGTGGGACAACGTGGGACAACGTGGGACAACGTGGGACAACGTGGGAAACCATGGAACAACGTGGGACAACGTGGGACACCGTTGGACATCGTTGGACATCGTTGGACACCGTGGGACAACGTGGGACAACGTGGGACAACGTGGGACAACGTCGGACAACGTGGGACAACGTGGGACATCGTGGGACAACGTGGGACAACGTGGGACAACGTGGGACAACGTGGGACAACGTGGGACACCGTTGGACACCGTGGGACACCGTTGGACACCGTTGGACATCGTTGGACACCGTGGGACAACGTGGGACAACGTGGGACAACGTGGGACAACGTGGGACAACGTGGGACAACGTGGGACAACGTGGGACAACGTGGGACAACGTGGGACAACGTGGGAAACCATGGAACAACGTGGGACAACGTGGGACACCGTTGGACATCGTTGGACATCGTTGGACACCGTGGGACAACGTGGGACAACGTGGGACAACGTGGGACAACGTGGGACAACGTGGGACAACGTGGGACAACGTGGGACAACGTGGGACAACGTGGGACAACGTGGGACATCGTGGGACAACGTGGGACAACGTGGGACACCGTTGGACATCGTTGGACAACGTGGGACAACGTGGGACAACGTGGGACAACGTGGGACACCGTTGGACACCGTTGGACACCGTTGGACACCGTTGGACATCGTTGGACACCGTGGGACAACGTGGGACAACGTGGGACAACGTGGGAAACCATGGAACAACGTGGGACAACGTGGGACACCGTTGGACATCGTTGGACATCGTTGGACACCGTGGGACAACGTGGGACAACGTGGGACAACGTGGGACAACGTGGGACAACGTGGGACAACGTGGGACAACGTGGGACAACGTGGGACAACGTGGGACAACGTGGGACATCGTGGGACAACGTGGGACAACGTGGGACACCGTTGGACATCGTTGGACAACGTGGGACAACGTGGGACAACGTGGGACAACGTGGGACACCGTTGGACACCGTTGGACACCGTTGGACACCGTTGGACATCGTTGGACACCGTGGGACAACGTGGGACAACGTGGGACAACGTGGGAAACCATGGAACAACGTGGGACAACGTGGGACACCGTTGGACATCGTTGGACAACGTGGGACAACGTGGGACAACGTGGGACAACGTGGGACAACGTGGGACAACGTGGGACAACGTGGGACACCGTTGGACACCGTGGGACACCGTTGGACACCGTTGGACATCGTTGGACACCGTGGGACAACGTGGGACAACGTGGGACAACGTGGGACAACGTGGGACAACGTGGGACAACGTGGGACAACGTGGGACAACGTGGGACAACGTGGGACAACGTGGGACAACGTGGGACAACGTGGGACATCGTGGGACAACGTGGGACAACGTGGGACAACGTGGGACAACGTGGGACACCGTTGGACAACGTGGGACACCGTTGGACATCGTTGGACACCGTGGGACAACGTGGGACAACGTGGGACCACGTGGGACAACGTGGGACAACGTGGGACAACGTGGGACAACGTGGGACAACGTGGGACAACGTGGGACACCGTTGGACACCGTGGGACACCGTTGGACACCGTTGGACATCGTTGGACACCGTGGGACAACGTGGGACAACGTGGGACAACGTGGGACAACGTGGGACAACGTGGGACAACGTGGGACAACGTGGGACAACGTGGGACACCGTTGGACACCGTGGGACACCGTTGGACACCGTTGGACATCGTTGGACACCGTGGGACAACGTGGGACAACGTGGGACAACGTGGGACAACGTGGGACAACGTGGGACAACGTGGGACAACGTGGGACAACGTGGGACAACGTGGGACAACGTGGGACAACGTGGGACAACGTGGGACATCGTGGGACAACGTGGGACAACGTGGGACAACGTGGGACAACGTGGGACAACGTGGGACAACGTGGGACAACGTGGGACAACGTGGGACAACGTGGGACAACGTGGGACATCGTGGGACACCGTTGGACATCGTTGGACACCGTGGGACAACGTGGGACAACGTGGGACAACGTGGGACAACGTGGGACAACGTGGGACAACGTGGGACAACGTGGGACACCGTTGGACATCGTTGGACAACGGGGGACAACGTGGGACAACGTGGGACAACGTGGGACAACGTGGGACAACGTGGGACAACGTGGGACAACGTGGGAAACCATGGAACAACGTGGGACAACGTGGGACACCGTTGGACATCGTTGGACAACGTGGGACAACGTGGGACAACGTGGGACAACGTGGGACAACGTGGGACAACGTGGGACAACGTGGGACACCGTTGGACACCGTGGGACACCGTTGGACACCGTTGGACATCGTTGGACACCGTGGGACAACGTGGGACAACGTGGGACAACGTGGGAAACCATGGAACAACGTGGGACAACGTGGGACACCGTTGGACATCGTTGGACAACGTGGGACAACGTGGGACAACGTGGGACAACGTGGGACAACGTGGGACACCGTTGGACATCGTTGGACACCGTGGGACAACGTGGGACAACGTGGGACAACGTGGGACAACGTGGGACAACGTGGGACATCGTGGGACAACGTGGGACAACGTGGGACAACGTGGGACAACGTGGGACACCGTTGGACAACGTGGGACACCGTTGGACATCGTTGGACACCGTGGGACAACGTGGGACAACGTGGGACCACGTGGGACAACGTGGGACAACGTGGGACAACGTGGGACAACGTGGGACAACGTGGGACAACGTGGGACACCGTTGGACACCGTGGGACACCGTTGGACACCGTTGGACATCGTTGGACACCGTGGGACAACGTGGGACAACGTGGGACAACGTGGGACAACGTGGGACAACGTGGGACAACGTGGGACAACGTGGGACAACGTGGGACAACGTGGGACAACGTGGGACAACGTGGGACAACGTGGGACAACGTGGGACAACGTGGGACAACGTGGGACAACGTGGGACAACGTGGGACAACGTGGGAAACCATGGAACAACGTGGGACAACGTGGTACACCGTTGGACATCGTTGGACATCGTTGGACACCGTGGGACAACGTGGGACAACGTGGGACAACGTGGGACAACGTCGGACAACGTGGGACAACGTGGGACATCGTGGGACAACGTGGGACAACGTGGGACAACGTGGGACAACGTGGGACAACGTGGGACACCGTTGGACACCGTGGGACACCGTTGGACACCGTTGGACACCGTTGGACATCGTTGGACACCGTGGGACAACGTGGGACAACGTGGGACAACGTGGGACAACGTGGGACAACGTGGGACAACGTGGGACAACGTGGGACAACGTGGGACAACGTGGGACAAGGTGGGAAACCATGGAACAACGTGGGACAACGTGGGACACCGTTGGACATCGTTGGACATCGTTGGACACCGTGGGACAACGTGGGACAACGTGGGACAACGTGGGACAACGTGGGACAACGTGGGACAACGTGGGACAACGTGGGACAACGTGGGACAACGTGGGACAACGTGGGACATCGTGGGACAACGTGGGACAACGTGGGACACCGTTGGACATCGTTGGACAACGTGGGACAACGTGGGACAACGTGGGACAACGTGGGACACCGTTGGACACCGTTGGACACCGTTGGACACCGTTGGACATCGTTGGACACCGTGGGACAACGTGGGACAACGTGGGACAACGTGGGAAACCATGGAACAACGTGGGACAACGTGGGACACCGTTGGACATCGTTGGACAACGTGGGACAACGTGGGACAACGTGGGACAACGTGGGACAACGTGGGACAACGTGGGACAACGTGGGACAACGTGGGACAACGTGGGACAACGTGGGACAACGTGGGACAACGTGGGACAACGTGGGACATCGTGGGACAACGTGGGACAACGTGGGACAACGTGGGACAACGTGGGACACCGTTGGACAACGTGGGACACCGTTGGACATCGTTGGACACCGTGGGACAACGTGGGACAACGTGGGACCACGTGGGACAACGTGGGACAACGTGGGACAACGTGGGACAACGTGGGACAACGTGGGACAACGTGGGACACCGTTGGACACCGTGGGACACCGTTGGACACCGTTGGACATCGTTGGACACCGTGGGACAACGTGGGACAACGTGGGACAACGTGGGACAACGTGGGACAACGTGGGACAACGTGGGACAACGTGGGACAACGTGGGACAACGTGGGACAACGTGGGACAACGTGGGACAACGTGGGACAACGTGGGACAACGTGGGACAACGTGGGACAACGTGGGACAACGTGGGACAACGTGGGACAACGTGGGACAACGTGGGACAACGTGGGAAACCATGGAACAACGTGGGACAACGTGGGACACCGTTGGACATCGTTGGACATCGTTGGACACCGTGGGACAACGTGGGACAACGTGGGACAACGTGGGACAACGTCGGACAACGTGGGACAACGTGGGACATCGTGGGACAACGTGGGACAACGTGGGACAACGTGGGACAACGTGGGACAACGTGGGACACCGTTGGACACCGTGGGACACCGTTGGACACCGTTGGACATCGTTGGACACCGTGGGACAACGTGGGACAACGTGGGACAACGTGGGACAACGTGGGACAACGTGGGACAACGTGGGACAACGTGGGACAACGTGGGACAACGTGGGACAACGTGGGAAACCATGGAACAACGTGGGACAACGTGCGACACCGTTGGACATCGTTGGACATCGTTGGACACCGTGGGACAACGTGGGACAACGTGGGACAACGTGGGACAACGTGGGACAACGTGGGACAACGTGGGACAACGTGGGACAACGTGGGACATCGTGGGACATCGTGGGACAACGTGGGACAACGTGGGACAACGTGGGACAACGTGGGACAACGTGGGACACCGTGGGACACCGTTGGACACCGTTGGACATCGTTGGACACCGTGGGACAACGTGGGACAACGTGGGACAACGTGGGACAACGTGGGACAACGTGGGACAACGTGGGACAACGTGGGACAACGTGGGACAACGTGGGACAACGTGGGAAACCATGGAACAACGTGGGACAACGTGGGACACCGTTGGACATCGTTGGACATCGTTGGACACCGTGGGACAACGTGGGACAACGTGGGACAACGTGGGACAACGTGGGACAACGTGGGACAACGTGGGACAACGTGGGACAACGTGGGACAACGTGGGACAACGTGGGACATCGTGGGACAACGTGGGACAACGTGGGACACCGTTGGACATCGTTGGACAACGTGGGACAACGTGGGACAACGTGGGACAACGTGGGACACCGTTGGACACCGTTGGACACCGTTGGACACCGTTGGACATCGTTGGACACCGTGGGACAACGTGGGACAACGTGGGACAACGTGGGAAACCATGGAACAACGTGGGACAACGTGGGACACCGTTGGACATCGTTGGACAACGTGGGACAACGTGGGACAACGTGGGACAACGTGGGACAACGTGGGACAACGTGGGACAACGTGGGACACCGTTGGACACCGTGGGACACCGTTGGACACCGTTGGACATCGTTGGACACCGTGGGACAACGTGGGACAACGTGGGACAACGTGGGACAACGTGGGACAACGTGGGACAACGTGGGACAACGTGGGACAACGTGGGACAACGTGGGACAACGTGGGACAACGTGGGACAACGTGGGACATCGTGGGACAACGTGGGACAACGTGGGACAACGTGGGACAACGTGGGACACCGTTGGACAACGTGGGACACCGTTGGACATCGTTGGACACCGTGGGACAACGTGGGACAACGTGGGACCACGTGGGACAACGTGGGACAACGTGGGACAACGTGGGACAACGTGGGACAACGTGGGACAACGTGGGACACCGTTGGACACCGTGGGACACCGTTGGACACCGTTGGACATCGTTGGACACCGTGGGACAACGTGGGACAACGTGGGACAACGTGGGACAACGTGGGACAACGTGGGACAACGTGGGACAACGTGGGACAACGTGGGACAACGTGGGACATCGTGGGACAACGTGGGACAACGTGGGACAACGTGGGACATCGTGGGACACCGTTGGACATCGTTGGACACCGTGGGACAACGTGGGACAACGTGGGACAACGTGGGACAACGTGGGACAACGTGGGACAACGTGGGACAACGTGGGACACCGTTGGACATCGTTGGACAACGTGGGACAACGTGGGACAACGTGGGACAACGTGGGACAACGTGGGACAACGTGGGACAACGTGGGACAACGTGGGACAACGTGGGAAACCATGGAACAACGTGGGACAACGTGGGACACCGTTGGACATCGTTGGACAACGTGGGACAACGTGGGACAACGTGGGACAACGTGGGACAACGTGGGACAACGTGGGACAACGTGGGACACCGTTGGACACCGTGGGACACCGTTGGACACCGTTGGACATCGTTGGACACCGTGGGACAACGTGGGACAACGTGGGACAACGTGGGAAACCATGGAACAACGTGGGACAACGTGGGACACCGTTGGACATCGTTGGACAACGTGGGACAACGTGGGACAACGTGGGACAACGTGGGACAACGTGGGACACCGTTGGACATCGTTGGACACCGTGGGACAACGTGGGACAACGTGGGACAACGTGGGACAACGTGGGACAACGTGGGAAACCATGGAACAACGTGGGACAACGTGGGACACCGTTGGACATCGTTGGACAACGTGGGACAACGTGGGACAACGTGGGACAACGTGGGACAACGTGGGACACCGTTGGACACCGTGGGACACCGTTGGACACCGTTGGACACCGTGGGACAACGTGGGACAACGTGGGACAACGTGGGACAACGTGGGACAACGTGGGACAACGTGGGACAACGTGGGACAACGTGGGACAACGTGGGACAACGTGGGACAACGTGGGACAACGTGGGACAACGTGGGACAACGTGGGACATCGTGGGACAACGTGGGACAACGTGGGACACCGTTGGACATCGTTGGACAACGTGGGACAACGTGGGACAACGTGGGACAACGTGGGACACCGTTGGACACCGTTGGACACCGTTGGACACCGTTGGACATCGTTGGACATCGTGGGACAACGTGGGACAACGTGGGACAACGTGGGAAACCATGGAACAACGTGGGACAACGTGGGACACCGTTGGACATCGTTGGACAACGTGGGACAACGTGGGACAACGTGGGACAACGTGGGACAACGTGGGACAACGTGGGACAACGTGGGACACCGTTGGACACCGTGGGACACCGTTGGACACCGTTGGACATCGTTGGACACCGTGGGACAACGTGGGACAACGTGGGACAACGTGGGACAACGTGGGACAACGTGGGACAACGTGGGACAACGTGGGACAACGTGGGACAACGTGGGACAACGTGGGACAACGTGGGACAACGTGGGACATCGTGGGACAACGTGGGACAACGTGGGACAACGTGGGACAACGTGGGACACCGTTGGACAACGTGGGACACCGTTGGACATCGTTGGACACCGTGGGACAACGTGGGACAACTTGGGACCACGTGGGACAACGTGGGACAACGTGGGACAACGTGGGACAACGTGGGACAACGTGGGACAACGTGGGACATCGTGGGACAACGTGGGACAACGTGGGACAACGAGGGACAACGTGGGACAACGTGGGACACCGTTGGACATCGTTGGACACCGTGGGACAACGTGGGACAACGTGGGACAACGTGGGACAACGTGGGACAACGTGGGACAACGTGGGAAACCATGGAACAACGTGGGACAACGTGGGACACCGTTGGACATCGTTGGACAACGTGGGACAACGTGGGACAACGTGGGACAACGTGGGACAACGTGGGAAAACGTGGGACAACGTGGGACACCGTTGGACATCGCTGGACACCGTTGGACATCGTTGGACACCGTGGGACAACGTGGGACAACGTGGGACAACGTGGGACAACGTGGGACAACGTGGGACACCGTTGGACAACGTGGGACACCGTTGGACATCGTTGGACACCGTGGGACAACGTGGGACAACGTGGGACAACGTGGGAAACCATGGAACAACGTGGGACAACGTGGGACACCGTTGGACATCGTTGGACATCGTTGGACACCGTGGGACAACGTGGGACAACGTGGGAAAACGTGGGACAACGTGGGACACCGTGGGACATCGCTGGACACCGTTGGACACCGTGGGACAACGTGGGACAACGTGGGAAAACGTGGGGCAACGTGGGACACCGTTGGACATCGCTGGACACCGTTGGACATCGTTGGACACCGTGGGACAACGTGGGACAACGTGGGACAACGTGGGACAACGTGGGACAACGTGGGACAACGTGGGACAACGTGGGACAACGTGGGACAACGTGGGAAACCATGGAACAACGTGGGACAACGTGGGACACCGTTGGACATCGTTGGACATCGTTGGACACCGTGGGACAACGTGGGACAACGTGGGACAACGTGGGAAAACGTGGGACAACGTGGGACACCGTTGGACATCGCTGGACACCGTTGGACATCGTTGGACACCGTGGGACAACGTGGGACAACGTGGGACAACGTGGGACAACGTGGGACAACGTGGGACAACGTGGGACAACGTGGGACAACGTGGGACAACGTGGGACAACGTGGGACAACGTGGGACAACGTGGGACAACGTGGGACATCGTGGGACAACGTGGGACAACGTGGGACAACGTGGGACAACGTGGGACACCGTTGGACAACGTGGGACACCGTTGGACATCGTTGGACACCGTGGGACAACGTGGGACAACGTGGGACCACGTGGGACAACGTGGGACAACGTGGGACAACGTGGGACAACGTGGGACACCGTTGGACACCGTGGGACACCGTTGGACACCGTTGGACATCGTTGGACACCGTGGGACAACGTGGGACAACGTGGGACAACGTGGGACAACGTGGGACAACGTGGGACAACGTGGGACAACGTGGGACAACGTGGGACAACGTGGGACAACGTGGGACAACGTGGGACAACGTGGGACAACGTGGGACAACGTGGGACATCGTGGGACACCGTTGGACATCGTTGGACACCGTGGGACAACGTGGGACAACGTGGGACAACGTGGGACAACGTGGGACAACGTGGGAAACCATGGAACAACGTGGGACAACGTGGGACACCGTTGGACATCGTTGGACAACGTGGGACAACGTGGGACAACGTGGGACAACGTGGGACAACGTGGGACAACGTGGGACAACGTGGGACACCGTTGGACACCGTGGGACACCGTTGGACACCGTTGGACATCGTTGGACACCGTGGGACAACGTGGGACAACGTGGGACAACGTGGGAAACCATGGAACAACGTGGGACAACGTGGGACACCGTTGGACATCGTTGGACAACGTGGGACAACGTGGGACAACGTGGGACAACGTGGGACAACGTGGGACACCGTTGGACATCGTTGGACACCGTGGGACAACGTGGGACAACGTGGGACAACGTGGGACAACGTGGGACAACGTGGGAAACCATGGAACAACGTGGGACAACGTGGGACACCGTTGGACATCGTTGGACAACGTGGGACAACGTGGGACAACGTGGGACAACGTGGGACAACGTGGGACAACGTGGGACACCGTTGGACACCGTGGGACACCGTTGGACACCGTTGGACACCGTGGGACAACGTGGGACAACGTGGGACAACGTGGGACAACGTGGGACAACGTGGGACAACGTGGGACAACGTGGGACAACGAGGGACAACGTGGGACAACGTGGGACAACGTGGGACAACGTGGGACAACGTGGGACAACGTGGGACATCGTGGGACAACGTGGGACAACGTGGGACAACGTGGGACAACGTGGGACAACGTGGGACAACGTGGGACAACGTGGGACACCGTTGGACACCGTTGGACACCGTTGGACACCGTTGGACATCGTTGGACACCGTGGGACAACGTGGGACAACGTGGTACAACGTGGGAAACCATGGAACAACGTGGGACAACGTGGGACACCGTTGGACATCGTTGGACAACGTGGGACAACGTGGGACAACGTGGGACAACGTGGGACAACGTGGGACAACGTGGGACAACGTGGGACACCGTTGGACACCGTGGGACACCGTTGGACACCGTTGGACATCGTTGGACAACGTGGGACAACGTGGGACAACGTGGGAAACCATGGAACAACGTGGGACAACGTTGGACAACGTGGGACAACGTGGGACAACGTGGGACAACGTGGGAAACCATGGAACAACGTGGGACAACGTGGGACACCGTTGGACATCGTTGGACAACGTGGGACAACGTGGGACAACGTGGGACAACGTGGGACAACGTGGGACAACGTGGGACAACGTGGGACACCGTTGGACACCGTGGGACACCGTTGGACACCGTTGGACATCGTTGGACACCGTGGGACAACGTGGGACAACGTGGGACAACGTGGGACAACGTGGGACAACGTGGGACAACGTGGGACAACGTGGGACAACGTGGGACAACGTGGGACAACGTGGGACAACGTGGGACAACGTGGGACATCGTGGGACAACGTGGGACAACGTGGGACAACGTGGGACAACGTGGGACACCGTTGGACAACGTGGGACACCGTTGGACATCGTTGGACACCGTGGGACAACGTGGGACAACGTGGGACCACGTGGGACAACGTGGGACAACGTGGGACAACGTGGGACAACGTGGGACAACGTGGGACAACGTGGGACAACGTGGGACATCGTGGGACAACGTGGGACAACGTGGGACAACGTGGGACAACGTGGGACACCGTTGGACATCGTTGGACACCGTGGGACAACGTGGGACAACGTGGGACAACGTGGGACAACGTGGGAAACCATGGAACAACGTGGGACAACGTTGGACACCGTGGGACAACGTGGGACAACGTGGGACAACGTGGGAAACCATGGAACAACGTGGGACAACGTGGGACACCGTTGGACATCGTTGGACACCGTGGGACACCGTTGGACACCGTTGGACATCGTTGGACACCGTGGGACAACGTGGGACAACGTGGGACAACGTGGGACAACGTGGGACAACGTGGGACAACGTGGGACAACGTGGGACAACGTGGGACAACGTGGGACAACGTGGGACAACGTGGGACATCGTGGGACAACGTGGGACAACGTGGGACAACGTGGGACAACGTGGGACACCGTTGGACAACGTGGGACACCGTTGGACATCGTTGGACACCGTGGGACAACGTGGGACAACTTGGGACCACGTGGGACAACGTGGGACAACGTGGGACAACGTGGGACAACGTGGGACAACGTGGGACAACGTGGGACAACGTGGGACAACGTGGGACAACGTGGGACAACGTGGGACAACGTGGGACAACGTGGGACACCGTGGGACATCGTTGGACACCGTGGGACAACGTGGGACAACGTGGGACAACGTGGGACAACGTGGGACAACGTGGGACAACGTGGGAAACCATGGAACAACGTGGGACAACGTGGGACACCGTTGGACATCGTTGGACAACGTGGGACAACGTGGGACAACGTGGGACAACGTTGGACAACGTGGGACAACGTGGGACAACGTGGGACAACGTGGGACAACGTGGGAAACCATGGAACAACGTGGGACAACGTGGGACACCGTTGGACATCGTTGGACAACGTGGGACAACGTGGGACAACGTGGGACAACGTGGGACAACGTGGGACACCGTTGGACATCGTTGGACACCGTGGGACAACGTGGGACAACGTGGGACAACGTGGGACAACGTGGGACAACGTGGGAAACCATGGAACAACGTGGGACAACGTGGGACACCGTTGGACATCGTTGGACAACGTGGGACAACGTGGGACAACGTGGGACAACGTGGGACAACGTGGGACAACGTGGGACACCGTTGGACACCGTGGGACACCGTTGGACACCGTTGGACACCGTGGGACAACGTGGGACAACGTGGGACAACGTGGGACAACGTGGGACAACGTGGGACAACGTGGGACAACGTGGGACAACGTGGGACAACGTGGGACAACGTGGGACAACGTGGGACAACGTGGGACAACGTGGGACAACGTGGGACATCGTGGGACAACGTGGGACAACGTGGGACACCGTTGGACATCGTTGGACAACGTGGGACAACGTGGGACAACGTGGGACAACGTGGGACACCGTTGGACACCGTTGGACACCGTTGGACACCGTTGGACATCGTTGGACATCGTGGGACAACGTGGGACAACGTGGGACAACGTGGGAAACCATGGAACAACGTGGGACAACGTGGGACACCGTTGGACATCGTTGGACAACGTGGGACAACGTGGGACAACGTGGGACAACGTGGGACAACGTGGGACAACGTGGGACAACGTGGGACACCGTTGGACACCGTGGGACACCGTTGGACACCGTTGGACATCGTTGGACACCGTGGGACAACGTGGGACAACGTGGGACAACGTGGGACAACGTGGGACAACGTGGGACAACGTGGGACAACGTGGGACAACGTGGGACAACGTGGGACAACGTGGGACAACGTGGGACAACGTGGACAACGTGGGACAACGTGGGACAACGTGGGAAACCATGGAACAACGTGGGACAACGTGGGACACGACTCGTTGGACAACGTGGGACAACGTGGGACAACGTGGGACAACGTGGGACAACGTGGGAAAACGTGGGACAACGTGGGACACCGTTGGACATCGCTGGACACCGTTGGACATCGTTGGACACCGTGGGACAACGTGGGACAACGTGGGACAACGTGGGACAACGTGGGACAACGTGGGACAACGTTGGACAACGTGGGACACCGTTGGACATCGTTGGACACCGTGGGACAACGTGGGACAACGTGGGACAACGTGGGAACCATGGAACAACGTGGGACAACGTGGGACACCGTTGGACATCGTTGGACATCGTTGGACACCGTGGGACAACGTGGGACAACGTGGGAAAACGTGGGACAACGTGGGACACCGTTGGACATCGCTGGACACCGTTGGACACCGTGGGACAACGTGGGACAACGTGGGAAAACGTGGGGCAACGTGGGACACCGTTGGACATCGCTGGACACCGTTGGACATCGTTGGACAACGTGGGACACCGTTGGACATCGTTGGACACCGTGGGACAACGTGGGACAACGTGGGAAAACGTGGGACAACGTGGGACACCGTTGGACATCGCTGGACACCGTTGGACACCGTGGGACAACGTGGGACAACGTGGGAAAACGTGGGGCAACGTGGGACACCGTTGGACATCGCTGGACACCGTTGGACATCGTTGGACACCGTGGGACAACGTGGGACAACGTGGGACAACGTGGGACAACGTGGGACAACGTGGGACAACGTGGGACAACGTGGGACAACGTGGGACAACGTGGGAAACCATGGAACAACGTGGGACAACGTGGGACACCGTTGGACATCGTTGGACATCGTTGGACACCGTGGGACAACGTGGGACAACGTGGGACAACGTGGGAAAACGTGGGACAACGTGGGACACCGTTGGACATCGCTGGACACCGTTGGACATCGTTGGACACCGTGGGACAACGTGGGACAACGTGGGACAAC